>NC_020496.1:25125344-25151876 GCF_000184155.1 Fragaria vesca subsp. vesca | reverse complement strand
GGGATGGAAAGAGGTCGGGGAAGCTGCTGGAGTCCGTTGGGGTGGAAGCGCGCCCTCGCCGGCGCCGTACGGTGGCGAACGGAGGGAAATCCGCACCGTAAGGCGGTGCGGACGTCTGTATCTGAAACGGACTATATATATATATATTTATATAAGGGTCCCAAGCAAATACTTGTAATCTTTCGACCAAAATAAATTCATGGATCGTTCATTGATCGATGTCGATCGATACGTACAATCCAGAAACAGAAGTTAAGCACTACTTCATCTACTTCCTCAGACACTTGATGTAGAGTATATGCATGCATATTCATCAATAACCTAGTATCAGGGTTCTGGGGGTATCTCATGTTAGGAATGTTAGGATAAGATGACCAAGTCTGTGTATATATTCTTTCGATAAGATCAAGATGATATCTTTAAAGACGTTTAGGTTTATAGACTAATTCACGTCGAGAAGTCATATAAAAATGTTTCCTCCCTTATGGCCATCAAAATTAGGTTGAGAGTTAAACTTCACTTATGATTGATCATCAGATTCAATTATTTGAACATATATAAAAGAGTTCTACACTACACTTTTACCAACTCGACTACATGTAGTAGTTTTAGTTTGAGCATATGTAATTGAGTTGAATAAATCCTTTATATAGAATGTCAAACATCCATTTCATAATACAGTTCATATACAAGCATCGAAAGAACAAGCATCAAAATACTTCGGTTTAGTATTTACTTTTAAGGTAAGGCTATGGTACGTTAATGTATTTTATCATTTAGTGGACTCATTTATCACTTTAAAGACACATTTATCATTTGAGCTAATATTGTAACTAATTTTTTTTCACTTTAATGAATCATGTGAGGACTAATATATGCATATTTTAAGAATTCATTTTACAATTATAGAATAATTGTAATGAATCATGTGAGGACTAATATAGCTACGTACTTTAAGAATTCATTTTACAATTGTAGAATAATTGTATGCATCATGTATTAATATTGTATAATTTTTTTAATTTTATACATGATGTTAGTTGATTTTACCGGCCGAGATGTATAGTAATAGTACTGTAGTTCTATATTTCACTAGGCCACGTAATTAGTTCTCAAAATGTCTTCATGTTTACCTAACATCGTCACTTCATAACTTTACAAGCAAGCTAGATTCCCACTAATTCCGGGAACAAAGCAAAGTTTTCAACTCAAAAGCTTCTCACCAGTTCTAACACAAATTAATCCGATATTTTCAAGTCAAAAGCTTCTCGCAAGTTCTAATTAACTCCACGTATCCATATTGACACAAGACATCTAAGATTTACATGATCATCATCAAAATCTCAAATGCTTTATCAACCAGGATTTGCCGTGCATGCATTTCCAAAATGCTTGGTAATAGTGTGCACCTAGTCATGCAAATACTAAAGCTCGATGATCCTGTAGCAAGGATTTTTGTCCCCTTGATTCATTGAAGATGGCAATTTGTGCACCCTCGTTATCATGACCATTCAAAACTCACCACCAATTGATATACTGATATGTCATCTGATAAAGGCTGTTTGAGCCCAGTGGGTATTTTTGGTCCAAGATTCGAGGTACGTTTTGGATAACATTTGGGCCAGTACCTGTGGCCCTTTTTTTTAATGCAAAGCCCACGAAGGGTATCGAGGTCTGGCAACACGCGAGCTGGAGTTTTGCAAGGATTCTGATACTCCGCGGGATTCGATGTCCTCGCGGGATCCTTTGTTTCAGTTCGTGTAGGATTCTGCAGTGCATGGCGAGGTAGAGTTGGAAATGGACTGTAGTACTCCGCGGGATAGGATCGCTTAGTGTTCGAGTTCGCGTACGACGCTACAGTGAGATGATGCGGGGCGGTGAGCAAGACCTAGGCGAGGTTTGTTCTGGACACGTGTTACATGGATCGCGCGGCTCGCGAGCTGGTCGTATCCTTGTGGAATTCTAATTTGTGAGTCCGAGTGAGTTGTGATTAGGTCTTTGCGAATTGCTTGCGGATCGCTATATAAGGGAGCTCTACACAACAAGCAAACACACAATCAAATCATACAAAACAATTACAAATCCTCGAGCATCCTCGAAACCCTAAGTTCCAAGTGCACTTCGCCTTAGTTCTTAGACCCCTCCCTGATTCGCCTTTCTCTCTATTTGTTGCTCTGCTCGCTCTAACAGTGAGTATCGATTCACAGGTGACAAGAGGTTTTACTCGTAATTCCTCGTCCGCGAGGTGGCACCGGTAACCCCTTTTTTGCTTGTTTAGAAGTCTAGCCGCAGCGCATTTCTTTCCTCGTCCGCGAGGTGGCACGCCCCGCAATCTCCTTTTTTACTTTTGAGTCACCGGAGTTCCGACTTTGCCCCTGCTGAGACGCGTGGCCAAAACAAAGGCCAAAGGGAAAATTAACATAGTGCTTGATGAAGTTGACATGAATGATCGATCCGATCCAATACTTGTTCGATCATCTTTACTTGAACAACAATATCGATCTCTTGCATGAAGTGAGAGAGGAACCAGAGTGTCGTCCGTGACTTATTTGCATGTACAGTTTCATATACGGGACATGCATGCATGGAGGACTGGAAGGACAAAAGTGAACTTCATCGATCACTATCTTTTCTTGGGTGTATATCTATGGACGAATTGTGATGACTAGCTAGCTAGCTAGCATCTTCATGCACTCACTCTTTCACCTATCGTAATCTTCCGCCGGATCGATAGTGAGCTCGAAGTCGGACACGGTGCCTCTCTTTGTTCGTTCTTTACAAAGAGAGGCCGGTTTAACGTTTTCAATATTCTGTATTTTACTAATAAAATGAGAGCTAAACAATCGATGAGATACGAAACGGGTGAGAGACTTACTTTATTTGCAATGAATATGAAAATTTCATGAACTATATGAGTGCAACACGGTTGTATGCGATAATGTGAAATATATATGATGTATCTACTAATTAAATCTAGCTACAACTTGTTCAAGTGGCACCAATTTAATGGATAAAGAGAGTTCGAAAAATTGATGAGTCAAGACCATACCAAGTTGGGAAAAACTATTCATTGTGTATACCTGGAAGATTTGTCAGCATTTGTATAAGGATGATGTGGTTTTTATAAAATAAGCATCTAATTTTGACATTTTATTCAGATTTGAATATTCAATGCCCAACATGGTACCTTCAATCTTGGTGACAAAAATAAATCAATTCGATCTGTAGCGATGATAGGAATCCTCAATTAAGATGGTGTGGCTTGGAAATAATTTTAGGTCATCCCTAATAATTTATTAATCCATTTAATTAGTAATTACTAATTAGAGAGAACAAGTAGCTTCTACACTAGAGGTCGGATATAGAGTTTAGGGTTGTTGTTGTCTCGATTGATTATAGAGTGACTGTTATAGTTGGAAAGCTGTTAGAGCTGATCTTTACTTTCTTCCTTATTTTCATTACTTTAACTCTTTTGTTTTCATTACTTTAACTCTTTTGTTACAAAGGTAAAGGTAGGTTCGTTTAGTGATATATAGTTGTTTCTGTACAATCCCGGATAAGGATGCAGAAGCTGATGGCGTGTCCGTTAGGTGATAAACTATTCTCCCGATGACCTGTAAACACAAGGATGACCAGGGGCTTCCGGTCTTTTCTCCTCTGATGATTAAATCAGGATTTGCAGGTGAAGTATAATTATTGACGTAGTAAATGATACCTGAAAATCTGGTGGCTGGGTCGTATTTATGGCTCAGCATGGGTTCTTTTTACTTGGAAATCAATGTGGGACAATTGCATTTGCTGCTGCTTCGAATAGACTTCCCTTATGCCTTCTGAAGTCGTTCTCGTCCCAATATCGCCATCGAGGTTGGGTCCGGCCCATCCTGCTCATGGACAGGGACCTTAGGGTGGCCTCGGTTGTCTTGGTTATGGTGGAATGTTTGCTGGTTTACGGGCTTGAGAGGTTGTTTCATGTACAACCGACTACAAGTCCCCCTAAGTTCCAATTCAAGACACATCTTGAGTGGGGACTTGCTAAAATAAGCCCGTAGACTAGTATATTTTAAATGGGCTCCCGCCCATAGTCCCCCCAAGTTCGGACTCATAACGTGGGTTGAACGGTTGTTACATTTTCCATGGACAAGGGTAGCGAGCCCTTTCCATATCTGGTGTTACTACTCGAGTGACGGGGTGTTAACGCTGATAAGACGTATTTGCACACGCATCAATTAACCCTGTCAACAAATCAATCATAGTATAAAGCAAGCATGGATCGTTCTAAACCGGGGATTCAACTACAGGGTAGATCCATCTAATCTAATAAAAATGTCGAAATAAGCATATAGGGTTTAAAGGTTTTGATGATTTTGGAATAAACATTGAAAATAAATCCTAAATTACTTCTATACATATTTACATGTGATCAACCAACAATCATGCAAACTTAACCAAACAACCATGTAAGAACAAAGAAGACGATCTCTAATCTCATTTAAGTCTACACCGTGAGCAATTATACAATCTAAATTTGATATGCACGTAAGTTCTTACGTGGTTCCTATGACATAGACCTACTTATAATTAGACTACGGGTTTCATTCAACATCGTGACACAAACAACTTATAGGTCACACACATAAACTAAGCATGCAATTACGTATCACATAAAGAATCGATGTGTTTAAGCACAAGTCCAAATCAAACATAGGTAGAAAATCGGTGAAATAACAAAGACAATGCAACTTATCAACTACTTGTATCAAAGTCGAACTTTGGATGATTAACACATGCAATATCAACTACTTGTATCAACTACACATGATAATGGAAGAATGCACCGAAAATCTTAAAGTATATAGACATAAAACTCACGGCATAAAACCTAAAATCATTGATTAAAAATTGAAAACTTTATTTCAAAACATGGTTCAAAAGTGTTTCTATCTCATAGATAAGAATCGAAACATACTTAAGCAAAAACCTAAAACAAACATCAAGAAGAACAAACACATACTAATCCGAAAGTAAAAGATGAAATACACTCTCAGAATATCCCTACTTGTTCTATTCTTCGAGTGAGCGGAATCCTAGGCTATGTGCTTTGGATCAAGGATGATGGTGGAATCGGATTATGGTGTTTGAAGGTTGATAGAGTTTCGGCAAAGGCTTTGGTGTTATTTGCATGGGTTGATGATGATAATTGCTGCCATGCCGTGCCCTATTTATAGAGTAACAAGTCTTGATCTCCAAGAATTCCTCAAGCACAAGGAATCCTATTGAATCGGCAAAACCAAGTCCAAGTTGGATTTAATTTCTTCTCTTGTTCTTCAAGTAATCCTCATGCATTAAGGAATGACAAAACCATCTTGAACTTGGAAAAATCTTCTCTCTTGGGCCGCACGGTTTCTCTCTCCTTGGTGACTTGGGAAATCTTCACGGCATCTTCATACATATCTCGGATTGTATTTCTCCTAGCTCAAGCAGGAACTCCTAGCTGCCGACCACCTTTCCCTCATGAGTCAGGAAAACATTTCCTGGTCAACACGGGTTTAGACTTTCCTGAAATAGAAATAAGAAAATTAGAAACTAGGAAAGAGGAAAGATGGAATCCTGATCAAGAAAGGAATCCTGAGTAAACAAGGATTTCCAACACTTAGCATAATTTCAACACCCAATTCTTCAATTCCGAAATTACTATGAATTCTAACACCAAAACCTACATATTTCTACATTAAGCAATTATTCTACACTAAACACAAATATAAAGCTAAAACAACTAAATAGGAGTTAACAAAGGGTAAATAAAGGGTATAAACATATTAAGAACGTCACACTTTGTGCTCTTATCAAACGCCATCCGTGGTTTATCAAGCCACTTGCTCCGCTTTTAAAAGGAGGATGTGTTTCGGTGGGTGTTACGATCTCGGTGATACTCACCCAAGATATGTCTTTCACTTGGTGGAATGATCTCAGTGATACTCACCCGAGATAGGTCTTTCACTAGGTGGGATGATCTCGGTGATACTCACCCGAGATAGGTTTTTCACTGGGTGGAATGATCTCGGTGATTCCCACCCGAGATAGGTTTTTCACTTGGTGTAATTTGTGCGTTGCTGTGGCAGGTGCATTAAATGCATGTTCGCCAGATGTCGCAATATTCATGGGGATAACTGCCAAGCAATTAATGCACGTCGCTTCATTCTTTCCTTCTTCAAGAAGCTACGGCGGTTTAAGCCATGTGGCACCATCCTACGGTTTGATCGGATGGCTAGGGGTGCCTCGTTTTCGGTTTAGTGGTTTTTTAATGTCCGGTTCGTGGATCGAGGCGACTTTCACTGTTTCTGTGTAAATTGTTTCCCCCCTTCTTCGCCTTCAGTCTTCTCACTTCACTCACTTCTCTCTGGTTTTTCTCTGCTCCGACTTCTCTCTCTTTTTCTTCTGCTTTCGCTGCCTGTTTCTACGCCACTGCACTGCGCCACCGATCACTGCGAATGCGAGGTGTTGCCACCCCTCTGAGTTTCCAGCGCTACTGTTTTGGCAAAAATCTGGTAAGCTTTCTGCGTTCTGCTTTGTTGCACGTATGTTGTGTGTTTGTTTTGCTTCTGCTTTGTTACTTCTGTTGTGTTATCTTGTGGTGGTCAAAATCTGGGGATTTTGGGTAAAAACTGGGGATTTTTGGGTTAGGCTCTGAAGCTATGCAATTCGCGCTTGCTCCCAGCGGCGCATGCTAATGGATCCTATGGTTTGTGTTATACTAGGGTAAATGGATTCTCAAAGTACTATTGATCTAAGCGGGACCAGCACATCCTCTCAGCCGATAGTGGATGACGACGAGAGGATGAAAGAGTACATTAGCCGGCCATCCCGCCGGGGTGAATTGTCATCGTCTAGGCCTGGAGAGTTAACAGATTCTCGAAGTACTACTGATCTAAGCGGGACCAGCACATCCTCTTGTCCGATAGTGGATGACGACGAGAGGATAGAAGAGTACATTAGCCGGCCATCCTGCCCCGGTGAATCGTCATCGTCTAGGCCTGGAGAGTTAACCTATGGTGTACCCGCTTGGGATGTCGATTGGTTTGTCGGGGTTTTTCATGGCGTCCCGATGACCAGTGTCGTCGGCTCTTCTTCGTCTAGGCTGGAGCGAACCATTATTTAATCTATTGACAAACCTTCTCTCACCCAATAGACGACGCCAAATGTTTCTGTACAATCTCGGATAAGGATGCAGAAGCTGATGGCATGTCCGTTGGGTGATAGACTATTCTCCCGATAACCTGTAAACACAAGGATGACCAAAGGCTTCCGGTTTTTCCTCCTCCGATGATTAAGTCAGGATTTGCAGGTGAAGTATAGTTATTGACGTAGTAAATGATACATGACAAGCTGGTGGTTGGGAACGTAGGTTCTCTTTGCTTGGAAATCGATGTGGGACAATTGCATTTGCTGCTGCTTCGAATATAGATTTCCCTTATGCCTTCTGAAGCCGTTCCCGGCCCAGTATTGCCACCCAGGTTGGGTCTGGCCCATCCTGCTCATGGACGGGGACCTTAGGGTGGCCTTGGTTGTTTTGGTCATGGTGGAATGTTTGCTGGTTTACGGGCTTGAGAGCTAGGTTGTTTATGCACAACCGACTACAATAGTCATGTTCACTTGGTTATTAACTGATTAAGAAATTCATGCTCAATCACGGATTATTTTTAAATAATATTATTATGTTTTTAACTTTTAGATATAAAATAATTAAAAGAAATATTTATTTAGTTAGCAACTAGATAAACACGACAAATTAACAAGGTTCGATAGACTAATATATATGGTAATCATTTGACAAAGCAATTTATATCTGCCGTTCACTCCAATCAAAATACAAATTGATAAGGTCTACTTCTGCTACTTGCTGTCTGCCACTTGATCAATTTAGATGAATATCATGGATCTATCGTGCTTTCAGCGTAGTAGTTATATCGAACACCTAAATTAGATATGATTGTTCGTAGTATTTTATCACAAACCCGATTAAGTTATAATCTGTACGTATATGTGAAGCGTGTGGAGCACAAGCACTTGTGCCTAGCTACTGGGGTGGGTTCCTGCCTGCGTGTTTCATATATATAGTATCAACTTGAAAGAATATTTTCTACTTCACAGAGAAACTGAGAAACTGGTGGTGAATATATATATCTATAGGGTGATCACCACCTTGGCACTTTCCGCGCATTAACCGGAGAAGATGATCGATGTATTTGGAGAAATTTTTCAGTGTTTTAGAAGAATGTTTTTTTTTATTAATTAAATTTTGACACGTTATATATATCAAGTAATTTAGAAGAGAATAAATAGAATGTGAGCGAGCACATCATGCATCATATATATTTGGAACAAATTAAAAGCTGCAGATGCAGTGGTCGACAGCATGCATGTGGATATTACCAGAAAGAAAGGAGCTAGCAATAATGGATAAGAACATTGGAAAGAGATCAGATCCCAATTGTATATATATTTTCAGTTGTTTCCATTTCACTGGACATGAATGAGGTGGTGACTGGCCTGGTGAAAGTAATTAGAAGCAAAAACGAAAGCAATGTTTGGAAGCCCTAATAATATCCTTATATGATCGATGCATATAAAACCCCCTCCCTGGATAGACCCTCCCTGCTGTTACGTAAACAAAGATATTTCTTCGATCTCATCGTTTTGTGATCTGTTTCTGATTTTATATAGGCTCTTTCTGATTGGAAGCTATATCATCATCATAGAAGTCCTTTTGCAACTATTGCGAAACCATAACAATGAATTTCGATCATGTACCATGAATTTCGACAGAAATTTTTCATAATTTCAAAAAAATTAGACTCTTTATACACATCATATAATTTATTTATTTTTAATCAAAATTACGGTATCCTAAAGGCTTCTTATGCCCAATAACTAATCTGGTAAGGGTCTGGACAGCCAGTCCCTCTTTTGACTATTTTTGACAGTATCATGGTTCGAACCTAGGTTGGAGAGCACATTTAACTAAACAATAATCACAAGATTATTTTGCAGTGGTTACACATCGCATCAAAAATTCTAATATCAGAATTGATCTATACTAATTCTGTTGACCTGTGGCCATGCATGAGGTCATAAAATTAGCGCAGATCGATCATATATAATTGAGTTTGAAGAATTGAACCAATTATATAGAATTCCAAATATCCGTCCCGAAATCGTGTGGACTGTGGACAGTTCATGGAAGCGTAGAAATGAGAGCATCGCAGCTGCTAGGAAAGGACAGAAAGCACAGCTGCTGCAGCTGGGTCAAGGTGTCTACGTGTTTACTATATACACCAAATTGCCTCATGCAAAACACTTCTAAATTTGATACACGTACAACTGCAGGTCAACCCAGTCAGGCCATTATTATTATATATAAGTAAACAAGTATTCCAATCCAAAAAGAAAATTATTGAGAGAGTGGAGTGTTATTCCCGAATTTGAGTCTCCCCAATAATCTATTATCGATATGAATATAAAGTTTCATAACATAATTTTATAACTAAAGCAAGTAAATAATTTCAAGGGTTTGAATCTTAACTTCTCCATCTAATTCCTCTCTAATTCAACCGTATACACTCCAAGTGATTTATTCTGAACAAATTTAGTTTAGCAAGTAAATCGATCAACAGAATAAAAATACTAATTACCTTCATACCATTGCAATCTCAAGCAACATCCAATCAAAATCGTGAAATCATTTTGTAATGTTTGGATCCGAACAAGATTGGAACCCTGCCATGTCGGCCTCAGAAAAGCATCGGTACATATAATTAAGAACCAAATTTGCCGATCATCAAAATTTGATGGTCATTAAAATTTGTCCGACCATCAAAATTTGATGGTCATAATAATCAACGAATCAAACACTGTTAGAAAGAGAGAAGAGACAGGAAGAAAGAGACATGATTGATGACCACCAAATTTTGAAGGTCGGTAAATTTGTTATTATACCGAAAAATGGGAATTGGCCTTGGGACAAGAACCCGCTCAACCTCATTATCTCTTGCAATAGCCCCCCGCCCCCTAATTTTTTAACTTTCTAATACTCTGTCGTTTAGTGTTGTCTATTTCAAGCAATTATATATTGCCAGGTTCATGAACCTCCATTTCGCCCTTGATTTCATTATACAATTCGAACTACCTGACCTGGTGGCGACTAGTATGGTAAGAAATGGGGGATCGATAGACTTTCCTAAATTGTGAAACTCGTGGATCGCTAATGAGAAAGTTGGGTTAGAACTTTTGTCCATTCAAAACCAGGTAAAAGTAAAAGTAAACCACTTGATAGTTATATGTACGATACAGCAATTTTTGTATGCTTTCTTTACATGAGATACAATGTTAAAGGATTGTGAGAGACGATGCATCTCAACGTACATGTATTTAATATAAAGACAGAAATCATAACAACTTAAAATTGTGTTAAAAAACCTCGCTGCTAAAAAGCGTAATTGTCATTAAATTGAAGTAGAATGAGACTCGTCCCTCATCATCAATTGTGTCAAAGGTTCATGTGTTATTCCTTGGAAGCTCAAGTCTATAATCTGAGATGTTAAGGCTCTAACTGGTTTTTTCGTCAATATATCCTTCTCCCATACCTTCAGGGAAGCAAATTTTCTTACAGATGCTCTGGCCTCGGTTGGTCACTCTCTTCATTCGCCGAAGTGTTGGTTTGATTGTGTTTCCCCACTGGCTTAGATGGCTCTTCTTCTAGATTTTTCTTGTGTTTGACCCCTAAGAGGCTCCTCGTTGTAATTTATTTTTTTTCCTAAAAAAAAAAACTTAAAATTGTGCATTCATTTTCAGCCTGATTTGGTACTTGCCCTCACAATCACTTAAAAAATATCTATTATCCATCAGATTCATTTTTATTAATCGATTACAATTTATGTATTAGAGATAATGATAAATTATTCACAGCTCTGACATTATTATATTATTATTATATTAAGGCAGTAGTGTTCACATGACCAGTTACTAACCAAGAGATTCATAGTCAATCACCGTAAGATTTACTTACAATCATGGGAGCTTAGATAACTTAAAGCATACCAATGCTTTTGACATGTCTTTTAAATGCGACCTTAGGAAGTGATTTAGTAAATAAATCTGCTCCATTGTTCTCATATATGACTTGTTTCACTCTGATCATGAGGAAAACTCATTATAGCGGATCACTTACATGATATATACTTGGTGTTGCCACTCTTGTTAAAACATTGCTTCATATGTCGAATACAAGCATCATAAACCTCATAAAAGTATGTAGATTCATCTGTGGTAAACATCAAACCATCTTCAGATATGTGTACTCACGAAAACAAAAAATTTCGTGTAGAGCAATCATCTAGATAACATTCAAAGATGTAGCGCTAAAATTTTGTTTAGTTCACCAAGATATCACGTTGTTTCCTAATACATAGCTCACTTGGAAACAACCTTTATGTGGGTTAAAGAGATACCCAATATCAGCAAATCATACCAAAACATCTAAAGTATTGGGTGGAATGAGTAGAAGGCTGCCCAAGAACTCAAAATAAGAGTTTGCGTCGAAAATCAGATTCACGCGTGGGATGACATTTGTGTACTAAATCAGTCATAACTTCGTCTACAAAATAAATATGGACAGATTGTAAAAAGTTCTAGAAACTACACATATGTAGCTTTCTAACCATATATTACGCATAATCTGGTTCATCTTGAGCTGCTCATTTTTGTTTTGTTAATATTAATTTCTTATGCATTATTGTAACGAAACGAAATGCTCATTGACATATATATATATATATATATATATATATATATATAGTTGTCAAATATTGATTCTAATACTAAAGAGATAGGTTGGCAAATAATCAAAAAGGTCCGGCGAAAGAGTTGCAAGGGTCATCAAAATCATAGTAATTTGGCAATTCGGCATTGTGGAAAGAAATGCAATCAGAGTGTAATTAGTTATCTGCTGTTACTGTGTCCAATTTTGAAAATTTGAACATGGTAATGTTTCCATGTGTTTGAGCCAATATGGTTATTAATTTGTGAAAAAAATCTCCAAATTGCTCCACAATCCCTTGGGAGGTGTCATAAAATCAGAGATTTTAATAACCTCTGCAGCCAAATGTGCCAATGAAATTGGCAAAGAATCCATAGCAAATCTTTAGTGCTCATCAAATTATTAACGTCATAGCTCCATCCTTCCAACCCATAATATCCTTCTCTGGATTCAATCCTTCAGCTATAACTCATCAGTCATATAAAGACCACGCACTTCAACAAGCAATCTAACTTTCAGTAGTAAAAAAAGACCCACATATAACTTCTTGACGATTAAAGAACTCTAAAAATCGTTTACGATCGCGTGTCATTATTCATATCTAGGAACATTAATTACGCATTTGATTTATTAATCACCTCACGTATCGTCCCAAACACGAAACAAACACGCGGTCGTTGATTGAAACACACGGCACACATGCGAAACACCACAATCTAACACCTTATCTTGCTTGTTACTCTTCCTATCTCCATCATTTTCACTTCGAAGTAAATTTCTCATTACATAAACCAAGTCACCACTCATGAACCCAAATCATACATGCATTCACTTCGTTCACTTCCATTTTCCGGACAGTAAAAACAGAGGAGGTAAGTTCAAGCAGCACACAAGGGCACTCTGTGAATCTCCAATTTACCCGAGGACATACACGTAAAATCTTAAGCTCTCGCCAACCCCCTCATCCTCAGGAATATATAAATATAAGCATAAACCCCTCAAGTAAATAAAAAATTAGTCTCGCTTGCTTTCGATTCACTACCCAAAAACCAAGTCCAACTCATTTCTGCAACAATCTTTCAACCAATTTCAACTCCCGAGTCCTCTCGAAAATGTGTGGAGGTGCTATCATTTCCGGTTTCATTCCTCCGACGCGGTCCCGGCGAGTCACTGCCGACTTCCTCTGGCCCGATCTCAAGAAATCCAGCTCCGGGAAGAGATTCTCCTCCGGCGGCCGGCCTCTGAGGTCCGAAATCTTCGGATTGGACGACGATTTCGAGGCTGATTTCCAGGAATTCAAGGACGATTCTGATGTGGACGACGATGAGGATATGCTCGATTCCAAGCCCTTTGCTTTCTCCGCCGGAAAGCCCTCTCCTGCTGCTCGCGGTAAAAATCACCTCTCTTTTATTTCTGAGTTTTTTTTTTTACATCTGATTTTGTGGTGATTGAATGTTTCTGATGATTTGGTGGATGTGAAATTTTATAGTGATCTCCCTGTGTTTTATTATAGTGATCATGTGCTAGGAAGTTTGTTCATTTTTTGTTTTTGATTTTAATTTTTTTTCTCTGTTTATTTAAGAGCTTTTGTGGCTTTAAAGTGAATAGAGTTGCTTTTGTTCCAGGAATTCGTTTCTCTGATCATTCTGTGGAACTGTATTTTTTTTTGTTTTTGAGAAAAAGTTCTGTCAATACAGAAATGATTGAAAATGGCTGTTCACCTCAGATTTGACCTGCTTGATTGTTTTCTCTTGACCTTGATGAGAGATTTGTCTTGCTGGCTATGGAAAGATCTCGGTGATTTTGTTTGATTTTGATCAGTAATTTTATAATGGAATTCATCACTGTAGCTCTTTCCTGTTGTTCTTTTACCAACTGAAATTGTGTAAAGTTTATCTGAGGGAAATAATCAATTAGATGTGGTTCAAGGTTTGCAACTAAGAAATTAATGGTGCACAGAAATTTTGGACAAATTAAAGTTCAAAATTTTTTCTTTTTCCGAAACAAATAGAACTTTTGTATGGATTTTGTTAGTACATGTTTATTTTCTAATATATGCTTCCAATTTATCTTTCCTTGGTATCATGTTATGATTATGGTTGTGATAATATGAAGACATGAAGGTGTTTTACTGGGTTGATGTCTGTAAGATCGGATCTTGGATTATTATGATGCATGTATTCACGGTTATATGCCGATGGGGCGGAGCTTTTTATTATACCGGATAAAAGGATCTAACCCTTGAGTTTTTAGAATTTCCTTAGAAATGGTAACTGCTCTTTTGATAATCTAAGATGTTACAACACTTGGTGATTGAATTAGGTTTTACGTATACCATTAACCTCATTGTCAGTTTCTCTGTAAATTTGTTAATAGGTTGTTTTTAACGATTGTTAGGCTGTGTGCCTAAATATCTTCTGAATCCTTTTGATCGATACCTGAGTCTTCTCTTTTTATGTTAAAAGTGTTATTTGATTGTGTTTTGACATAAATCTCTTTCTAATTCTTGAAGGACCAAAGACAGTGAAATCTGTGGAGTGCAATAGTCAAGCTGAGAAATCTGCAAAAAGGAAGAGGAAGAACCAGTACAGGGGAATTCGTCAGCGCCCATGGGGCAAGTGGGCTGCCGAGATCCGAGACCCAAGGAAAGGAGTCCGTGTGTGGCTCGGAACTTTCAACACTGCTGAAGAGGCTGCAAGGGCCTACGATGCTGAGGCACGTAGAATTCGTGGCAAGAAAGCCAAGGTGAATTTTCCTGAAGAAGCCCCTCGTGCTTCTACAAAGCGTGCTGTCAAGGCGAATCCTCAGAAAGTGCTACCCAAGACAAACTTGGACAATATGCAGTCTAATCTGAACCAGAACGTCAATTTTGTGAATGGCTCGGATCAAGAATACTACAATTCTATGAGTTTCCTGGAGGAGAAACCCCAAACTAACAACTTTGGTTACATGGACTCTGTCCTTACCAATGGTGACTTTGGGATGAAATCGTCCACTGTAGCTGACCCTGCTGCTCTGTATTTCAGTTCTGATCAGGGAAGCAATTCCTTTGATTGTTCTGACTTTGGCTGGGGAGAACAAGGCTCAAGGACTCCTGAAATCTCATCTGTTCTTTCTTCTGTTCTGGAAGAAAGTGAGAACTCATTGTTTCTGGAGGATGCTAACCCAACCAAGAAACTGAAGGCTAACCCTGAGGGTCTTGTGCCTGCTGAGAATAATGTTGCCCCAAAGACACTCTCTGAGGAGCTGTCAGCTTTTGAGATGAAGTATTGTCAGACACCATATCTTGAGGGGAGCTGGGATACTTCCATTGATACCTTTCTCAATGGTGATATGACCCAGGATGGTTGTAACCCAGTGGATCTTTGGAGCTTTGATGACCTTCCTTCAATGGCTGGGGGAGTTTTCTAAGCGCACCAGCTTTTCAAGTTTATGTAAATAAAGCTACATGTTAGTGAGTTTCATTCTCTATTAGCCTCAGTAGTGTTTCGCATTTCGTTTCATATTTGGTCTCAAACTATTCGACGTGAGAACCTGGTCCTGGTTTCTTATACTTTGGCGTGAGAACCTGGTCCTGGTTTCTTATACTTTGGTGCTTGCAGGAAGGGTTTCGCTGCAGTGCAAGCAGTTGAACATGCATAAGGCTTGTGTGAGGAGTCTGTTAAGCTGTAGCTGCTGGTGTTTTGGGGAGTATATAGGTATTAGGTTTACTTCTACCTTTAAAGACTTGTTTCTTGCTAAACTTGATGTTTGTACTGATGTGATGGGAATGTGTGCTGTGGCGATACTGAAACCTGATGATTGTGAACTTTGATCTGTTTAATTTATGGTCTTTTCTTATAACAAGAGGCCCTCAAATTTTGCACATAATATTGCTATTTTTTTTCTTGCGTAGTTTGGTGTCCATTGCCTCTTGCTTGATTTGTCCATGGCTTCAAGAGGCTGCTTTACTTACTCTTGTTTTACTTGATTCTTGGCATCACATCAGCGACTGGTAACCGCGGTATACCTCAGCCATGTGAAGAGTTTCGTGCATGTTTGCCACTTGTTGCTTCTGAATATGGTTTTGAGTGAGGTGTACGACTGCCATGCGGCTAATGGTTCTGGTGGCGGGTGTGGAGCTCTGATGTCATCTGGAGCCATAGCTCCATACTTGAGGTGTCAATGGGGTCAACAGTACTGGATCGCAATGCCTTGGTAGTTGGACCCTTCACCTCATATATGCACCGGCAGCTCAGAATAGTCAACATAAGCTTGGTGGCAACATAAGCTTTTTGCAGAGAAGATGAGAATAGCGACCACAAGACCTGAGTGAGCTTTCTATAGTCACATGTTTCTGCGCAGAAAGCTCAGGATGAGGAGAATTTGGAGGACCAATTAGGTATGAGGGGACCATTGTTGCATTTCATGGGTGCTGGATGTGATCCGAGGCTTTGAGCATATTAAGAATGTGGTTTTTGAATTTGGGGTGGCCTTGGTTTTTGACCTTTAACTAATACTAGGGAAAGGGAAGGGGAAGGTGTACCTAACAGACCAGGTTTTGGTGCATTTTAGTGATTTCACGGTCTTCGCCTGCCCAAAATGAGTGTGCTGTAGAACAGTCGTAACCTCCTGTCAACCAAGCATACAAAATAATTGGCCTAAAAAGCTTGTTCTTTAGAGACCCCGAGAGATTAAAGTGGGATCATCCTCGTGCCAAATGATAGTGAGGATGCTGGGATATGCTGTGGTACGGGTACCTCTGATTCCAACTAAGAGATGAAGGTCTCCCATTTGTGACCCTTTTATGTACAACTTCAAGTACTAAAACGGAGAATGAGTTGGTCTAAGGTACATTAGTGCACCCACATTGAGCAACTAGTTAATTTGAGACTAGACTTCTCCATGCATTCATAAGATAAGTCGAGACTATATCGAACTAGTCTACTTGAAATATCGATGTATATATATTAGATGTATCGCAAAACTTCTCCTACAGAATAACTTCGTCTAGCAGATGAACATTTGTTCAGTTCAGCCTTTAGAGTCGCAGATGGGGTATTTCTCTCATCCGCCTAGAATTATTCGGTAGAGTCGAAAGTGGTGGAGGGTCGACTCAAAAGTGAATTTGTGTTGCTTGCTAGGGAAAGTAGAGGGGAAAGGGAAGGATAGTCTACCGAGTCCTGCCTGTCTTCTCGGGTAAACCAAGTCACAGAAAGCCTCTAACAAGCTCTAGCTTTCTCTACAAAGCTGCTGTTGTGAAGGCCCTGGTATAACTCTAGAAAGGAATAAAGCAAAACACAAAGCTACAGTCTAAAGAAAGACATCAAATTCTCGCTTCTTGTACAAGTAGTACCATTTAATTTAACAATGATGAACTGATGATAGCTTATAATTGTATGATAAACTCCCCCAAACATATGCCTAAGATGTTGTTCTGCCATGGATGTCATCAGTTCATTACAAAATTCAGAACACTCGTGTTTCCAAAAGCTCTGCCATGCATATTCTTTCAAAAGGTCCTGTTTATTTCTCCTCCTCTTTCTTCTTTTACCAGTTGTTTTTCTGGGTGTAGCTACATTGATCATAATCTTCGTCATGAAGCCCCAAAAGCCAGTTTTTTCGCTTCAAGACGTAAACGTGGATTCATATAAGCTCAATGCCTATTCGGGTTCAACCCTGTTTGTTTCATCAGTAATCACATTGACCCTGAATGCTCAAAATCATAACAAAGTCGGCATCTGGTATACCCCTTCCCACCTAGAAGCTCTCTATGATGGAGTGCCTATAGGAACAATTCGGATTCCCGGGTTTCTTCAACCTGCTCATAGTAGTAATGTGACTATGCAGACGAGGCTTTTGTTTCCATGTGTGAATGCCAGCCAGATTGTGACAGAGGCTTCATTGCAAGAGGATTCCAGGAAAACAATGTTTCAGATGAAAATATTGGGTGATGTTGGAGCTCACCTGCTGGTATTTCACATTATTCTTTTGAAGATCAAGGTTAGTTCCATATTGATGCACTCCTACTGTGACCCCCAACCACGTACTGTATTATATATTTCTATGCAAGGTTTTGAATTCCTGATTTTCGAGTCTATATCCAGCATTCTTTCCATTTGATTGTTTAATCATAATTCATATTCTTGTAGGTTGGTCTGGAGTGTGACATGAATATTGATTACAAGGAGCTGACCAACAGAAATGAAGTTCACAACACCATTGGATCTTTTCCTACCAATTCCCAGTCCATGTTCATGAATTGCACATTGGCTTTGAACATATAGAGGTGAAGTAACAACTATGTAGATAACATGAGTTTTCTAGTGACTGGCTAATTGTACGTGTAGTTGAATAACAGTATAGAGTTGTTCAAATGTAGATAACACCTAATCAACAACTATGAACTCTTGAAACCAATCAAGTCCAAGATTCATGTTGTTTGATGGGATTGGTTTACCAATTTGGCAAATACTCGTAATTTTGTGCGCCGCTTTTCTGGTATGAAACGACATCACTCGATCACATCGATCAAATTAAGTGAACAAAAATTTTATACTGGTTGCTTTGTCCATTCTATTGCATCACTTCACTTTCTGATATTTAAGATATGATCAACTTTTTGTTGTTTGGTCTGTGAAAGTAATGTTCAACTAATTAATCATGCATGTCTCATATCAGTAGCTTTGCCAACACACAAGGCTTAATTAGACGCTCATGATGTATACAATAAATTGGTGGTGGTAAAAATGTGGTCGGGTGGGACTATCACTCCGAGGCCAGGAGCAACATGGGTATGGCCTCTCCTTATGAGGTGTTTTTCACTTGCGGAGGATCAAATCAGTGACCTCCTATTACCAGGAGTGTCACTATAACATTCGCCCAACAAGCAGACCCAGCATGCTTTCCACTGGACCAAACCCCATGGGTTGATGTATACAATAAATTGATAACACTAAGAACAAAAATTCTGAATAAAATAAATTCTTACAAATTAGGTTCAGGGCTTGCAGAATAAACTTGAACCAAACAATGAAACCGGAGAAAATCTTCACTGCTTTTGAGAAGAAATTCAATCTAAACTGTAAACCAAACTTATACCTAAAATACGATTGAGATAGATTGTGACGTCATTAAGATTTTTCTTTTTTAATCAAGATAACTTCATTACAAAACGAAGATTAGGTTGGGTTTGGAACCTAGAGTAGAGAGAAAAGTAAAAGCCAAGCTTGTTGATGAGTTATAAGGAACAATAACACGCATGCGACCGATAGAGTAAAGGCATATCGAGAAAGCCGAACTGTGCAAATCGGAAAATCTATATGAACCCTTAAGAACTCGTTACCATGCACACATCACAAAAATGACACACCAACGAACTCTAAAAGACCCAGCCTGACACACATAAAAAGACAGCGCGCCAACTCAACAACTAACCAACTTCATAACTAGAAGGCCCAACAACCAAATGACTGAAAAAACCCAAAAAAATAGGCCCAAATGAAACAAACCCTAGTTAACTAAACTAGACACAACAAAGGGGACTATGGCCGCCACCCACCATGGTGGCCGTATGTGCCATGTCATCATTGTGGTGATCTTGACATTTTATGTGGTGATCTTGCCCGATGGCCCTGTTTCAATCCACTTGATGTAATAGTCCACTGCCACAATGACATATTTGAGTTGCTCGAGAGCGGTAGCCGGTAGTTGGTAGCTTTTCAACGAGCCTCCAGCCCCCACTGTGCAAATGTCTATGGAGCCATGTGGAGGATTGACATCGCGATGGGCAGGGAGTAGCCTGATTTGCATACAAGTGACACTTGTGACATTCCGCTGACCCTCTGTCTGCCATTGCCCCCATATTGGGTCAGAAGTAGCCCGTTCTTAAAGCCTTATGGACCAACGATCTTGCCCGTGCATGGTTCCCGCAGACTCCCTCGTGTATTGATTATGCAAGATCATCTTATCTGGTATTGTTAGCCAAAGCAAGGCATAACTTGTCCAACTTATCTTGTATCCAATTACCTTATAGAGGTTCTAGTTAGAACACTCGGCTTTCTTCTCTCAGATGCTCTATAGCACATCTCCTAGGAGGTTGGTTTCGCCTTGTTCCATTGTCACACATTTGAGATTTGAGAAACAATATCCTCTCCGGTATAATTTTCCCTCCATAATACATTATCTGACGCATCAAGATTGCAACTTTCGAGCCTCTCTTCTGTTCTTCAGTAATGCTCCCCGCTCATGACCTCGATGATATGATCCATTCAAGTTGGAGCTCCCGGGTCAGTCTCGATGGCAAAGATCTCCGTGATCATCCTACTGATACTTGGTTTTTCCAATGTTTCCACTTTTGCCTTGTTGGGATCTAGCTGAGAGCTTCCTCGGTAAGTGTTTCTTGGAAAATGTTGTAGTATATCGCAACAACATACCCTTTTGTGTTCGTATGTGACTTGAATTATCCATAAATTAGTACGGGTCTCCCTCCGTGTTGTAACTCAGGTTCAATAGCTTCATTGCGTTGGTCCGTATAGCCTGCGTGATTGCCCTGCTTGGTGGGAGCAACTGAAGATGAAACATGAAAGACGAGGAAAGGAGAAGATCCGAAGCTGGGAGAAGATGAAGAAATAGCTCAGGGAGAATTTCCTTCCATTCAATTATGTTTGTACTCTCTACCAGCGTTTACAAAATCTAAGGCAAGGAGAGCGAACTATGGATGAATACATTGAGGAGTTCTATATGTTGGTGGCTAGAAATAACCTAAATGAGCATGAAGAACAACTGGTTGCGAGGTATATTGGAGGTCTGAGAGAAAGTTTGCAGGATGCTCTTAATCTTCACACTTTTTGGTTTGTATTTGAAGCACATCAGCGAGCTGTAATCATTGAGAAACGACTGAGCAAGTCTAGTGCTCGGCCACATACCAGAGCTGGTACCAACGCAGTAAACTATCAAGCACCATTCAATGGTCAAGAATTAGCAAAGGGTGGTCAATTAGGGACTCAAAGTTCATCTGCAGCAGCTGGAAACCGCTCGAATACTTCAGGACTAGTAAAGCAAGGTCAAGAAAATGCATCCCAACTTCGTTGTTTCAAGTGTGGAGAACCAAATCACAAGTCCTCTTACTGCAGAGGAGCGTCGAGTAGCCGTTTGGATAAAAACAAGCAACTCATGATTGAAGGAGAGGAAATCCATGATGACATCGGAGATCCCATCTTTGATGAAGAAATGGAGGAATACAGCGAAGACCTGGTGTATGGAGACATCAGTGAGGCTTTAGTTATTTGTAAGAGAATACTAATGCCTAAAGAAGAAATTGAGGAAGATTTGTTGCAGCGAAATATATTTCATACCACATGCACCATTGGAGGCAAGGTCTGTAAATTGATAATTGATGGAGGTAGCTGCGAGAATGTTGTTTCAACTGAAGCAGTAAAGAAGCTCTAGTTAAAGCAAGTGAAGCATCCAAAACCTTACAAGCTCTCATGGTTCAAGAAGGGTAACGAGGTAATCGTTGATACTCTGCCTTGTATCATTCTCTATTGGAAATAAGTATTTGGATGATGTTTGGTGTGATGTAGTTACAATGGATGCTTGTCACATCCTTCTGGGAAGACTGTGGCAGTATGATAGAGGTGATATCCATGATGACAGAAAGAATACCTATACTTTTTGGAAAGATAAAGTGAAAATAGTATTAGCACAAATGAAGGATGATGGTTTTCCAAAACAAAGGACAACGGCAAAGGGAGACAATTTTCTTTCAGTCACCAACTTCCTGTAAGAAGTTGGAGTATGCTTCGCTTTAATTGCAAAAGAAGGCAGCCATATCTCATCTATTCTGGAAGAAGTAGAGCCTCTAATCGAAGAGATCACATATGTCTTACCAGAAGATCTTCCACCAGGGTTGCCGTCATTGAGAGACATTCAACACCAGATTGATCTTATTCCCGGTGTTAGCCTTCCACATAAAGCAGCCTATAGAATGAATCCAAATGGTGTTCTAGACTTGACCTCTCTTCCAAATCTAAACAAACTGAGCTAGAGAGCAGATGAAATGGCTGACTACATCAAGTTCATCCATGAAGAAGTGAGGAAGAGGATTGAAGAGAACAATCTAATGTATAAGGCTGCAGCTGGTCAACACCAAAGAAGGGTAGAGTTTGAAGAAAAGGATGTGGTGTGGTCAGTTTTGGCAAAGAACAGGTTTCCTACCGAAGCTTACATTAAACTCAAAGACCATAAAGTTGGTCTTTGCAAAATTCTCAAGAAGATAAACGATAATGCTTATCAACTACAACTTCTTAGCCATGTAAAGAGAGCAAATGTCTTCAATGTCAAGCACCTCAATCCTTACAAACTCGAGGACGAGTTTTCTACAACTCGGGGAGAATGAAATAGTAAGTAATTACTATGGAGAAACTTAAGAATTCTCCTAGAGCCCAATGTTTCATTAAGTGTTGTTTTATTGTCTTTATCTTTTTATTTGTCATCATTCTTGTGTTTTCTGTAGTCTTTAGCTAGAGGGTTCTGGAGTCTTAGTGCATGTATTATGGGTAGTTGAGTAGATAGTTGGTTTGGGTTATTTAAAGGAGTTGTAGCTAATGTAATTCTCAGTTCTGAAAATTCAAAAACATCAGTTTATCAAAAACCTAGTCTTTTCCGCTCTAAGGGTTCAGTGTACGTTCAACCCTTTTAGCTATCCCTAGTTACTTCTAGTCCTGATCCTACTAAGGGCATGCATCAATTCTTCTATCCGCTGGTTGCACTCTCGGGGTGTTATGGCATGCTATCCTTTGATCTTGCTAGGATGTGATTGTTGTTGCCCTATCCTTAGTTTCCCCATGTTCTATCCTTCGGGACAATGCACTCATGAGGGTCGCGTTGTTAATCTCCAATTGCTTTTGCCTTGCCATAGCCTCTTCATGATCCTTCCTCTAGTCCCTTTCTAACTAGGAGATATGCGCTTTTATTGCTTCCACTATCTACGCCACTTCCTTCGAGTTTGGATATCCTATATCTCCATCAGGAGTCTGTTCCCGCTGCTGATCCCCTGTGATTCTTGAACTTCCCGCGGTACCCAGTGGGTTTGTCCCGAATACAGTGTGTTGTAAGTCCCTTAATTCTAACTCATCACCTGCCCTTTGCTCATCTTGCTCAGCCATTGAGACACGTAGACTTTTAGTAAAGATAAATTACTATAGACGTCGCCAAATATTTATGCGTAATACCGTAGGGTCAACAGAAGCTCGGCAAGTGTCTGTAGTGGTCCCTTCCTCTTAGCATCGTCAACTTGCGGGTAAGGGAACGACCGAGACTTGTTTGATCTTTCCCTCTCCGATGGTAAAGTGGTAGGTAAGTGTAATTACTGACGTCGTAATTAATGTTCCTGAAAGATTAACTATTGGGCTTCATTTATAAATTATAACCCTGTATCGTCTTGCTTTTCACTTGCGAATCAATGTATGTGGGACAAATTAACTGTTTTGGTATCCATATAGATCTAACATTTAGTACCTTGGTCTAGCTCATCTAGTGGTGAAGCCAAACTTTAGGATTAAGGGGGACCATTGTGTACAATGATCACAAGATGAAGGCAATTGACCAATTTCAAATGATAAAATACATATAGAGGAAACTCAGGAAAGAAGTTTTGTGCATAGCTCGGCCTCTGAGCTCATCCTCGACCCACTTTGCTCATATGTACTCATGGCTACTGGGACGAGCACTCAGTTGGTCTATGAGCCTGGTAACCATACTATTGTTGTCGTCTACATAAACTAGATTGAGGCTTTCAATATCTATAGGATGAAGAAGTATAAGGTCTTGAAAGTAACTCTCATTATTTATAGGCGGAACCATTTTCATTTAAATGTAGGCATGATACATCACATCTTTATATAAATTGAAATGATAGTTGATGGCTAGCTTAACCGGCCAACTAGTTTTATAGAACAGATCGATTGGAAATCTAGATCAAAGTCACGACTCGATCATTGTTATATGAAACTGAGTTTTAAGTAAACATAGTCTATTTAGATTAGAGTCATGTGAGCATCTTTTATATAATTTCTTTCACTTGTTCTGTTATTGATCTTTTAACAGTAAATCAAATCTCCATGTGTCTCAATTATCAAAACGCAAATCACGATTGCTATTATATTACTCTTACAAAATTGTTTAATTATCACAAATGGGGAAATATGCCATGATTGTCATCTCATAATTATACTTCGAAAGTTGTTTTTCCCTTCTTCTTTTGGTACGAGTTCATGACTTTTTTCCGCCTTTCACAACATTAAGGCATCTCTAACTATTGGTCTATAACCCAAATCTAAATTCAAATTTTAAGCCAACTAAACCTATAAATATTCATATGAGTTTTACATCTCTAACTCATGGAGTTAAGACCCAAACATATTTTAATTTTTATATCATTGTTTAATCATAAATAGAGTAAAAACCCAAACATATTTTAATCATTAATTATTTTATATTAATAAACTATGACACTATCCCACGCCCACGCCCACGCCCACACCCACTCACTCATTAATTATAGGTTTTGGCCATATTTAGTTGAGTCAAAATATGACACATTTTAAGTAAATCCTATTTTAACTCAACTTAGATAATGGGTTGGAGATTAACTACCCTATGTTTTTTTTTACTACCCTATGACTTTCATTTGTTCAAATCTCTACTATATTAAAAAACCAGACCTTCACCAATTTTATGAATTCCCCAAATCATCCTTAGTGGTAGAAAGTGCACTAAATAAAAAGATACATCAAAGAGGGTTATTCTTGTAAAATACCAATAAAGAAAAGAAAATGTATCCTTGAACTACCTATAATATTCTTGATTGATTAAAAATTCAAAATATGTCTTCTAATAGATGAAAGACAAATTAGTAATTGTCAATATTGGAAACAAGAAAAAAAAAATAGAAAGAAAGATGCTTAAATGTGGGAGGTGGGAGAGAAAAATGGGGAGGGAAGTGAGACTTTGAGCATAAGCGAAAAAAATAAAAAATTCACACAATTAATTTAACAAAGCAAATTGACACAAGACTCTCATTACACATCTAAAAGGTGATAAGGTTTTTTTTTTTCCTTAAATAAAATAAATGATTAGGTGATATTAGTTCCTCAGAAGCAGACGATGTAGTGAGCACATCTCACCCTTTAGCCTGAAGGCGAGGGGTCTGCCACACTCTGCTTCTCTTTGTTTTTTTTTCCTTTTGTTGTGTGATAAGGTCTTTTTTGACACTTCTCAGTTTGCTAAAACCTTAAGGATCGAGATTATTAATTTATTATATCACCATACATCAAGCTCTACCGGTGATATCACACAACACGTACGTACCAATATTGTTTCAACTATATCATCTTCGATGATTTATGTATATCATAGTTTATTACGTAATGTTTGGCTAACACCTATATTAGTCAGTGGAAATGTGAAATAGCCTAATTAATTCTCGTGAACCATGATGAAAGTCATATGAGATGGGAGTTAATAGGGTCAACTGTAGCTATTGCTTAGGATCAACGATTGATAGAAATTGACTTCTCTTAATCTATAGGGAGCAGCATTACAACTCAACACGTTCACACCCCCAGCAACCCGCCGATATTCCTTGTATTTTCTTTCGGCATTTGCTTGCTCAAAACCAACAAAAGTGTTGAACTTGGGGCAAACTACACACGATTAAAGTTCCTTCTGGGCAATAGCTGGTTCAAAGTTCAACACCAAATATTAGTTTCAGCCAAATGGGCATTTTTCTATTTCTCGAATTAATTTGACTTGCGAAGTCCCTCGTGTGGTCGGCAAAGTCTTTCTTATTCGATTGAGAATTAACAAACCCTTTAGACCAGACTAATGAACTTGTCCCACACCCCTTTTGCTATCGATCATTTTCGAAAATACTAGATGTTAATATTCGGCTATTGTTTTGTTCATTCCATTCCAAGTAAATAGAAACAAAGTTTCTGTGCCTCTCTAGTACGTGGGTCAGATATAAATTCGACAACACATATGGCAAGGCCGAGCTTTGTCTCCCTCCTTTTCTTCATTCATGCACTGCTAGTATTCACTAGAACTTGTTGTTTTGGATTAAGCAAATCCCAGCCACATTCAGAGAAGCCTCATCATCGCCATGGAGTTGCTTTCTTCATCTTCGGAGACTCTTACTTGGATGCAGGCAACAACAACTACATCAACACTTCAACTCTCGACCAGGCCAATTTCAGGCCTTATGGAGAGACATACTTCAAGTTCCCAACTGGAAGATTCTCCGACGGGCGCTTGATGTCGGACTTTATTGGTGAGAGATTTGCAAATCTTTGTTAATGTTGTCCTTGGTTGTACAAATCACTTTGGTTAGCTAACTTATATATTGTCTGTCTGCTTGATTGTGAGTTCTGTGACTAGCTAGCTAATCATGTTATCTCATTCAACATATTATAATCTTATATACAACATTATCACTATGAACTGCGCAGCCGAGTATGCTCACCGGCCATTGATTCCGCCGTTTCTGCAACCGGGGTTTCACCAGTATCCCGGCGGAGCCAACTTTGCATCTTCAGGAGCCGGTGCTCTGGTTGAGACGTTTCAAGGCTCGGTACGCAAATGTTTTCGCATTCGATGAGAATCTATAAAATTACATTGGATCTGTAATGTGATTGGAATATGCATGCCTATATATAGTTAATGTAGCTAGCTTTTTTTTT
>NC_020496.1:25103266-25121293 GCF_000184155.1 Fragaria vesca subsp. vesca | reverse complement strand
TTTAATTGATCGATGATGTGTTTAGGTGACATAGCATGCCACCTAAGATTAAGACCACAAATTTTAGGCCTTATTAAGGCCAAAAATCATTTTTTTTGTTAATAACTCAAACTTTAGATTTAGTTCACAGGTTTTGTGTTTCTAAAGAAATGTATAAAGTGAAAGTGTATGGAGCCAAAAAGAAATTGGCAAACTCTTGGTGTCTAGAGAATTTCACATCTATTTAACTAAATTAGAAAAGTGCATGGACCACATTCATATTATCCATTTTGCAGGTGATTGATCTAAAAACACAACTAAGAAATTACAAGAAGGTAGAGACCTGGTTCAGACACAAATTGGGCGATGCTGAAGCCAAGATGACACTGTCAAGAGCCGTCTACTTGTTTAACATCGGAACCAACGATTACATGAGCCCTTTCCTGATCGACTCCCCTATTTTCAAGTCCCACTCTCATTCCGAGTACGTAGGAATGGTCATCGGCAATTTGACGACTATCATCCAAGTATGCATCACTATTTTACTCCTTTTCTTTATTACGTACTAATAGTGTGAGAAAATTAAAACATTGTCATTGTTGGTAAGATAATATTTCTGAAATTTCGAATGTTATCGATCTCGACTGACTGTAAAGCTAATTTGGCAGGAGATTTATGCAGGAGGGGGTCGAAAATTTGGTTTCATCAATTTGCCGAGATTAGGTTGTCTCCCGGGTTTGAGAATAATCAAACCAGAAAATAACGGTAGCTGCTTAGAAGAAGTTTCATCACTTGCCAGATTACATAACCAAGCTCTCTTCAAAGTTCTCAGGAAGCTAGGAAGCCAGTTGAAGGGTTTTAAGTATTCACTCTACGACTTGAACCACAGCCTTAGACAGAGAACCAGACATCCTTCGAAATATGGTACATACATACCCGATCTACAATAATCATCAATTAATTATCAAATAACAATTGTCAATTGGTATATAGCCGATTCCAGCCACTAAGGTTTTGAACTAATAGTGTGTATGTGTGACGAAGGTTTTAAAGAAGGAAAATCAGCATGCTGCGGAACAGGTCAGTTTCGAGGGGTGTTTAGCTGTGGAGGCAAGAGAATCGTCAAGGAGTTTGAGTTGTGCCAAAACCCTAATGAATACGTGTTTTGGGACTCTTTCCACTTGACTGACAAGGTTTATAGCCAATTGGCTCATGAAATGTGGAGTGGGGAAGGTGACTATAAGCCTTTGGGTCTGTACAATCTCAAGGATCTCTTCAGAGATTTATAGAGATATAAACAGTACTTGATATACCTTTATCTGATGACTTGTAAACGATTAAAGAGCTTAGAATTGAAGAATTGTTGTTTATCTAATATGTGATACTCGTAGAGTTACTATTAGATAGTCGTGTGACACAATGTTGTATAGTCATCGTTGTTTTTTTTTCTTCTCGTATAATCATTAAAGGACACCATTTTTGAAACTCGTCTCGGGTTTCCAAATCTCAAGTCGGACCCTGAATAGGAACATGCTAGCAAACATGGATGGGATCATTTCTTGTAATCATCATGATCAAGACTGAATCCCTGGTGGCTAAACATAACACATGCACCGGAATTAAATGCATGTATGGGGCGACTGATTTCATGCAACTTGAACTTTGATATATCGGATGGAGTTGAAACTAGGCTGTTTACACCCAAATTAATATTTTACTGGACAATAATTGTCTATATGAATATTAGTTAAATTCATGGTCCACATCGGTGAGCCCGAAATATTGGGTTTACAAGTGATGGCCCGTTAGCAAAGTCATGCGAGCTAGACAAGTTTGCATGGACAAAAAGACTTCGCGTGGTATAGAGGGACTAAGAGACGTGAGTGGACTTGATTCAATATGAAGCGGTGAGCATGCAAGCGGGATAAGTTTACAGGCGGAGAAAGATGCTTGCCTGCAAAGAGTTATAGACTTCACATAGAAATGGAGTTTTAAATATGGAGGCGAGATGCATGCAAAGTGGACTGACTTTGCGTAGAAGATTGAGCGAGGCGAGATGCCTTCGAGCGGGAGACTTCGCCATGAAGCAAGAAGAAACAGAGAAGAAGAGTCCGCATGGGAGAGGACTAAGGCATTAGCCACATATGTTGACTGAATGATTAAGGGAGCAAGTGTCCTTGATTGATTGAAAGACCATGCATGTCAGGGATAATTGAGGAGTTTAGGGTTTCCCATGCACGTGAAGATGTATGTGAGAATTAAGGACTCTACTCCTTAATTGTGTTTGCATGGATGATCAACAGTGCACGTCCACATCTTCACGAGAGTTCTACTCTTCTACATAGAGGCAGTTAGTTACTTCACCAAACACTACCAAAAAACCAATCAATACCCACTTTTTTTATTCGTGGGCTTTGACCCCTATACCCACGATTAAATGTGGGGATAAGCTTCCCCCACGCTGCAGCAACACTTACAGGTAATGTGGCCTTTGCTGTGTGGTGGCTATTGTCTTGTTGCCCACAATTGTACAACATTCGTGGATCTGCTTCACATGGGTCTCGCTTGGGACCTACCACCAGAACCTATCAGAGGCCTCAACATTGTGCCTATTATATTATTATATATAGTACTGCTTTCGTGACTCTACAAAATTAATTTAAAAAAAAAAATCAATTCAATATTTAATACAAATACAATTAGTGTAAAATTGTTTCTTTGATAACAACCATTGTATTAAATCTCTCAGTTCCACATGAGAAAACGCAATAGAGGTCAGTAATTACAAACATGAATTGAAAAACACTATATCTACACACTAAATGTTATAACCTAACTGCTCACTAATAACCTCATCAGACAGCTTCATATTAACTGAGAATTTTTCTGTTACCAATTGAATTATAATTTCAATTACTGGAAGCCTCTTCATGCACCTTTGCCACGATCACTGTGCCTCCAGACTCATCTGTCTCAACCCCAACTGCAGGTTTCCTGCTGTCCACACCTTGCAGGGTTAAAGAAATTTATGAGTCATACATACTACCTCAAACACAAAGCAAACATCATCTCTCTTATGACATATGCTTAAATTGAACACAGAATCTGATAACACACCCAGTTGCCCAGTTGCAAAAGACTACATATTGTGAACACAGAAGTATATAATTCAAGCCTACACTAACATATTCTCTAACTACATATTGCAAAAGGATCAGAATATCAGGGTGCATTGCATCATATTGGACATTGTCATTCAAATCATAATAGCTTTCCAGCGTGTGACAATAATAATCATAATAGCTTTGTGGTGGGAAAAAAAATTGGTTTTTGCTTATATTTTTTGTAGTGTGTGATAATGATAATGGAACAGGATCATGAACTCACAGCTAAAAGTAGGATGAAGATGAGGAATGTCAGCGAAGTTACAAGCATTGCACTAGACTCTAACTGCAGACTTGAGTACCCAAAACATGGGCCCTTCCCCCATTGCAAATCAACACTGGAGAAGAGATTTCTTCAATTTTCCGGTTCACACAGACTATATCAAAAAGGCAAAACACCATACTCATGAAAAGGGAGTTGTTAGGTGTCCAAAAATCATTGACTTAGAATTTTATTACAAATGAATCGCATCTCAGCAAAGCAGAAGGAATAATATGAAGAGCATTATCCTTTGAGCAATGATATGTTGAAACTATACATGTACTTGAAAGTGCTAATAATAATTTGTAACTCACATATATTTCAATGGACTTGCTGCGACGCTCAATTGCAATGGAATTGCAAGCCATGTGAGCATCATATGGTTATAAAGATCAAGATTTAATGGTACAACATATATATATAAAACTCTGCACTAACATAATTCTATGTCTGCATATTGCAAAATACTTCATGTTACAGGCAATCAAATTGGACATTGTGAATTCAAAATTTCATACTTAAACCAGGAGTCTGAGAAATCAACACAAGTACAACAACATGCTTATTAATCAACCTCTCTTAGCTACTTTTTCTGTAAGCATCAGTTTGTAGAAGTTACCTTGCTAGTTTTGCAACCTTTATCTTATTATTAGAAACATTAATATCTTCAATATTGGCCTGCACATACAACAACTTACTTTTTAAATAACTTCCACGTAAAAGAATTTGAAGAGTAGTATGACTATGCTGTTTCACGTAAGAACTATAAAGCTAATGGTCACAATAGATTTGCATAAGTAAATATTGATACCAATGTATAATAAAAAGCTGGTAATATAAAACATAACCAATTGTTGCAAAGGATATAAAGAAATTAATGTACATGACAAAACCCACATAACATCCATAATACAACGAATGTGCCTAACATGTAGTTATACTGTGGTTCACATTGACAAGGTGTTAATACAACAAAACTACTGAAACCAATGAAGTCTAAAATTTCTGAGAACTATCACTTACAATTGCTCAAGGAGACTAGAAGTATAGTAAACCACAGAAGGGTACATGACACTTCTCTTTGCCATGATTGTCATCTAAAACAAAACACAGTGACAACTGCACTTTAGCAAATTACAGAAAGTAGTGTGTCAAATAACTTACATAGTAACCAAGAATCAGGTCTTACTAACCTCATATAGCCAAATGACAGTTTAGTTACAAGCTTCGCATAATCGATCGATGTTGCAAATCCAACACCAGACTGTGGAAATCCCTGAGCAGAGTAGAGTGCCCACGGTAATCAGAAAACAACAATTAATTAAGCTTCAAATTTATTAACATTGTGATAAAATTATCGATCCCTAACCTAGATCAAAAGGAAAACTACCTAAATTTTAAAACGATCGGTGCTTTGAGCTGATCATACAAGAGAGATCACCAACATTCATGGAGAGCATAACCTCGAACAACCTATCCTAGATTATTAGACCCAAATTAATACCAAAACCACTATTGAATTCAGAGAGAAACTGACTGAAAATAGAGAGAGGGGGAGGAGAGAGAGGGACATAACCAGTTTGGGGTCGCTGTTAGCTCGACTGTAGTGATGAAGCCTCTGAGATTGAAAGAATAATTGCGGAGACGCGAAGAAACAAGAGCAGGGAGAGAGTTTCATCAAGAGAGAGAGAGAGGGGATGAAAAAGTTGAAGTGTTGAGATAACTTAAGGCTTATCCAGTGTATGGCTGAAAATAAAGAGAAAAAAAGGAAAAAGAAAATAATAATCGGGTCTTCTCATCTTTTGCTCAGAAAGTATTAAATAAGGGTAAAAAATAGTGGCAGTGTCAGTTTTCTGACACAAGCAAGCAAGGAAAAATTATACAAAAATGGGATACTCACGTTTACCATTGTATGTGAGGTAATGTACCACAATAGCCATTTCGTGCCATATAATCATCTCACGATTAAAGTGGCCTTAGATCACTTTTTTTGTAGTGAAAGGATAATCGTGTTAAACAAACGATTAACATCACCTACGTCACATTTATCGTTGAAGACTTCTATAAGTCTTTGATATGCTTTGGGTCAATACATGTGGCCCTAAATAACTCTATATGAAAGAGTTCGAGGCTCACTCTCTAGACAACACTCAACAACTCAACAATTACAAAGTACAATACAATTCTCGACCTAGTCGAACCTCCAGACGCTCCCTGGAGCTTTGCTTTAGTTTCCTTGTACGCTCTCCGGAGCTTTGTTTTTTTTTCCTCTCCTTTCCAATTGAAGCTCTGCTCGACCCTACGTCGAGTATCGATATTGTGACGCTCAGACGGACTACTGTAAGTCCTTGCTCAGTACGCAAGGCGAATCTGAAGAACCCTGTAGTGGAGTTGGTGTTCTCTCCATCCTCAGTCGCTTGATTAGAAGCAGAAGACTAAGCGCACCCGGCTACTACAACAACTACATTCCGCGTCCGCGCGGTGACACGCCCGCAACGACTAAAAGAGACTTTGCATACCCAGACTTACTGGTGTGGCCAAAACATAGACAAAAGAATCATTTACAAATTACAAACATGCATGTGTTCAAATTTGGCATGGCGATCACTTTTGACATTTTTGCCGGAGATAATCTAAACTAACTCATGTTCAATAGAATCATACTATTATATTTTCTTCATATGCACGTTTAGTTATTATGTAGAATTTTGGCCCTCCGGATTTTCCTATAAATAGTAATGGAAGTACTACATAACTGGGAGGCTCTAAGTTAAACAAGGTGAAGATATATATTACGTATCTAGTAGTAGAGACAGATCAGTTAATAATATGGTGAAGTTTCAAATGCTTGTTTTTGCACTCTGTACAAACCTTCTCATCGTTACAACCCAAAGCCACGGCCATGTCGGGTAGTCAAAAAAACATGTACCTCTCTTCATATTCGGCGATTCAATATATGATGCTGGCAATAATAACTACATCAACACAATTGGAAAGGCAAATTATTGGCCGTACGGTGAAACCTTCTTCAAGTCCCCGACCGGTAGATTTTCCGATGGTCGCATAATCCCAGATTTCATTGGTATGATATGTAATACAGTTTTCGAAAGTTGAAATATTGTTAAGTTGTGTATTAAACCTAAGCATTGACATGTTAAGTTTATTGTTTGCAGCGGATTATGCGAAGTTGCCACTTATCCAACCATATCTGAAGCCCGGTAATCATGAGTTTACATATGGTGTAAACTTTGCTTCTGCAGGAGCTGGTGCTCTAGTTGAAACTCGCGCAGGCTCTGTACGTATGTGAAATAAAAGTGGAACCTATGTGAAAGCTTGTTACTTATTTTTCAGCATATAGTCCATATGTAAACTCTAGCTATGAAAACTGAATGAAAACTAAATGCATGCGTCTAATAAATCAGTAGATATGTGTAAAGAAATTGTGAATGAAATATGTTCTGTATAGATATGATAACAGTACAATGAATTGGTCTATATACATCTACCATGATAACTATTCTAGGAAAGGCATGATTACATATATCAAGATCCTATAAACATTCATAGAAAGGATATGTCAAAATCCCGATCCACCATTTACTCCATTATATCTCCAATCTACTTGAATGCATATCAGTAGATTACAATTCATTCCATAATACTCCCCCTCAAGTTGCAGAGTGAATGTTTATCACACCCAACTTGCTAAGGTGTGTGTGGAATATTGGCGCATGCAGAGGCTTGGTAAACAAGTCTGCAATCTGTTTTCCAGTTTGCACATAAGCAGTCTTGACTTCACCCTTTTGAATTCTCTCTCGAACCGTATGGCAATCTAACTCAATGTGCTTCGTTCGCTCATGGTATACTGGATTTACTGCAATGTGTAAGGCTGCCTGATTATCACAGAATAACCTTGCTGCCTCAGGATGTTGCACCTGCAAGTCTTTCAATAAGTATCTCAACCAACTGAGTTCACACGTGGTTGCAGCCATAGAACGATATTCAGCTTCGGCAGATGATCTTGAAACTGTGGCTTGCTTCTTGCTTTTCCATGACACAATTCCATGACACAAGTGACTTACCAAGAAAAATACAATACCCTGTTACTGATCTTCTGGTGATGGGACATCTTGCCCAGTCTGCATCGCAATAGGCGACCAACAAGGGTGAACTATCTGAAGGGAATAATAAGCCTTGTCCAGGAACTGCCTTAAGGTATTGAAGAAGTCGGTTTGCTGTTTTGAGATGATGCACCTTAGGTTCCTGCATAAATTGACTGAGTGTGTTCACAGCATATGTAATGTCTGGTCTAGTGATTGTAAGATAAATTAGCTTCCCAACCAATCTCCTATACCGAGAGGGATCCTTGAGAGCATCACTCCCTTTCTCAGTTAACACCAAGTCAGGCTCCATAGGTACCTTGGTAGGTTTCACACCAAGAAGTCCTGCCTCCTCCAATATATCCAACGTATACTTACGTTGACAAATTGAAATTCCAGCTTTGGATCGTGCAACTTCTATGCCAAGAAAATACTTGAGGGGTCCAAGATCTTTAATCTTAAAACAACTGTTGAGGAACTTCTTGAGATCTTCAATTGCCTTCTCATTGTTCCCTGTTATAACCATGTTATCAACATACAACAATATCACAATAATAGAATTCCCATGAACTTGTGTAAACAGAGAATAATCGGCATGAGATTGCTGAAAACCAATTTCTTGGATGGCAGAATGAAAACGCTGAAATCAACTGCGAGATGCTTGCTTAAGACCATAGAGGGATTTGTGAAGTCGACAAACCATGTTCTCCCCCTGTCGACTATAACCAGGAGGTGGCAGCATATACACCTCCTCAGTGAGTTGACCATGGAGGAAGGCGTTCTGGACATCCATTTGGTGCAAAGGCCAATGCCTTGCTGCAACAACTGCTAACAGACAACGCACAGTGATCAATTTCGCAACAGGTGCAAAAGTATCTTTATAATCAATACCTTCGCGTTGTGTGAATCCCTTGGCTACAAGCTGGGCTTTATAGCGCTCAATTGTGCAGTCAGCATGATATTTAATTTTGAAAACCCATTTACAGCCAATGGGATGATGACCAGAAGGCAGAGGAACCATAGACCATGTGCGGTTATCTTCAAGAGCCTGAATCTCAGAATGCATTGCCGCAACCCAATTAGGATCATGACGAGCCTGCTCATAGCTTGCTGGTTCAACCAACTAAGAAACATTGTGTATAAAAGAGCGATAACCGGATGACAAGCCAGAATAAGAGACGTACCTCTGAAGTGGATAACGAGTGCCGGACGTGGAGGAGAGACCGTTGTCTGGGCCAAGCAAAACAGAGTGGTGAGTTTGGTAATAACTGAGGTAGGGAGGTGGTTGGCGGGTACGATGGGATCGGCGTGTGACTGCAGGTGGAGGTGAGGACGGAGTCAAGGCTGGTTCCGGGAATGGAGTTGATTCTGGTTCAGGTGATGGTGGTGGAGTGGAAGCCGGTGGTGGTAAGTGTGGTGGTGGAGAAGGCTGCACCGGTGGTGGCGGAGGCTGGGATGGTGGTGTGGTTCCTGCCGGGAAGGGAAGCAGCTGGCTTGGGCATGGCGGCAGAAGAGATGGAGAAGAAGAAAGAGGAAGGTCCGCTGACGATGGCAACGCTGGAGGGGGCGCCGACGAGGTGGTGGCGTCGGAGGCTGTAGGACAACGGGAATACATCTTTAGAGGTGAGTGGAGCGGCGTCGGCATGGGATCCGGAACGACCGGATTAGGGTCGGAGTTGGGGGGTGCCGATATGGGGTCGGAGTTGACCGGCGCCGGTGGCTGTGACGGCGAGGTGAGGTCAGGAGGAGAAGGATTGGGGTCTGGAGAAGAAGTGGAGGCCGATCTGGTTGTGGAATGAGAATTATCAACTGAAATTGGATTGGGCTGATTGGATAGTGGGCTGAAAGAATAGGTTGGGTTTGTGTCAGAGATGGGAAGGACTAGAAAATCCTCTTGGTCCTCTTTAGGAAGTGCAGAACATGGAAAAATATGTTCACGAAAAACAACATCTCGAGAGGTAAAAAAATTTTGATTCTCAAGATCATAAACTCGATGACCTTTTTGTCCAAGAGGGTACCCAAGAAAGATACAAGGATTTGCACGTTTGTCGAATTTGTGTTTTGGGGTAAGATTGGTGGTAAAACATAAGCAACCGAAAACCTGAAGGTGAGTATAAGTGGGTGGAATGCCATGTAACAACTCATAAGGGGATTTGTGGGAAAGAAGTGGTGTGGGGAGTCGATTTATAAGATAACAAGTAGTAGTAACACTTTCTCCCCAAAACTTTAAAGGTAAATTGGCTTGAAAACGAAGAGCACGAGCCACATTTAGAAGATGACGATGTTTGCGCTCAACGACTCCATTTTGTTGTGGAGTGTAAGTGCAAGTGTGTTGGAAAATGGTACCATGGGAATCAAAAAAAGAACGCATTGATGTAAATTCACCCCCATTATCGGCACGCAAGATTTTGATATCACGTTGGAATTGTGTTTTAACCCAAGAGAAGAAATTTCGGATCAAGGGTTGTGTGTTGGATTTTAATTTCATGAGATGAACCCAAGTGAAGCGAGTAAAATCATCAACAATGGTGAGAAAATAACGTGCTTCAGAATGAGTGTGAGTTTTGTGAGGGCCCCAAATATCACAATGAATCAAGTCAAAAGGTGTAGTGGATTTTATTGAACCTGAAGGAAAAGATAAACGAGTTTGTTTGGCTAAAGGACAAATATCACACACATGTTGTGGATCAAAAACTATTTTAGGAATGGTTTGAGATAACCAGTGAATAGGTGAAGATGACAGGTGTCCAAGCCATTGATGCCAAAGGTCTGAGGTACGTGTGACATGATTTGCTAGGTGAGGGTTTTGGCTTGGGTTGAGGTAGTAGAGTCCGTTAAAATGCTTGCCCAGGCCAATCGTCCTCTTCGTATCCACGTCCTGCACAACACAAAAATCCGGGTAAAAAATCACAATGCATTTCAAAGCTCGAGTCAATTTACTCACATATATCAAATTTACTCGGAATTTAGGTACATGAAGAACACCATCAAGATCAAATCTGTTGACAACTTAATTGTTCCAATGCTCTCAATGGTGGCTTTCCCACCATTAGGTAGACCAACAAAATTATGAGATGTTGTAATTTTGTTGTGAGTAGGTGATAAATAAGAAACATGATCCGTTGCTCCACTGTCTACGATCCAATATAATGTATAATGAGGATCAGTATGTGTGATATTGCAGTTGGGTGTGACTATGCGTTGTGGTGTAGGATATGCAGGTATGTCATATCTGGTGAGGCTTTGGACAGTGTGTTCTTCTGTGTTGGCCATAACGTCGATTTGATAGTGTCTAGTTTGACTGTGTTTGATATGTTTGCGGAAGATGGATGAGTCTCTAGAGTCACCAAGATCAGTGCTCTGATACCATAAAGAAATTGTGAATGAAATATGTTCTATATAGATATGATAACAGTACAATGAATTGGTCTATATACATCTACCATGATAACTATTCTAGGAAAGGCATGATTACATATATTAAGATCCTATAAACATTCATAGAAAGGATATGTCAGAATCCCGATCCACCATTTACTCCATTATATCTCCAATCTACTTGAATGCATATCAGTAGATTACTTCATTCCATAATAATGTGCAACTAATTTATTCTTGTAATTAGTCGATCGAGCATTTTTTCAGGTGATAGACCTTCATACTCAACATATATTTTGAGAGTGCCAGGAAAACGTTGAGGCAGAAATTAGGGAGTGAAGAAGTGAAGGCTTTACTGTCAAGAGCTGTATACTTATTTAGCATTGGGAGCAACGATTACGTTTTTCCATTTGAGACAAACTCCAGCACGCTTCGATCTTACTCTCCTGAGGAATATGTAGGGGTGGTTATACTCAACATAACTGGACTGGTCAGGCTAGGGTAAGTTTTTCATTAGTACTTGATTATAAATAACAATCTCTATTGTTAGATATCAAACATGCATGTTATGTTATGATCAGACTCAACAAAATTAAAACAAGTGTGTTCACTTGTCATATTATCCATTTTGATAACACTAAGCCAAATATATTGTTGGTCACCATGGATAACAAATCATACTTGTAAATTTTGATATGATAGGAAGTATATAAGAAAGGAGGAAGACATTTTGGGTTTTTCAGCATTTGGCCCCTCGCTTGTGTACCCTTCGCCAGAATACTTGAAGTGAGACAAAGTGGTGCATGCTTGGATGAAATTACACCATATATCACACTGCACAACAGAGAATTTCCAAAAGTCCTGGAAAATCTAGAGAAAGAGCTCGAGGGATTCAAATACTCATTTTCAGAATTTCATGATTTTCTTAAAGAAAGAATGGACTACCCTTCAAAATATGGTGCGTACATACTTGTGCAGTCATCTCTTTCATTCTTCATGATATATATGTCATACGTGAAATAACTTTACACTTCTTTGTTGATACATTGTTTTTTTATCAAAAGGTTTTGAGGAAGGAAAAGTGGCATGCTGTGGAAGCGGTCCGTATAATGGAATTCTGAGCTGTGGAGGAAAGAGAGGTGTGACTGAGTATGAGTTATGTGAGAATGTTAGCGAGCATGTCTTCTTTGACTCGGGTCATGGAACTGAAAGGCTCTATCAGCAATTTGTTAAACAATTCTGGAGCGGAGTACCTGCCAATTCCACCGGACTTTACAGTTTGAAAGAACTATTCCAAAGCAAGTACTAAGTTAAGATAGCAGGAGGAAGAATATCATCAGCACAACCCCACAAATAAAACCCTATCTTGTAGAGGGATTAATAACACAAATTGTTTCAATCACATTCAGAATTTTTCAATGGATCCATCTATATATAAATATATGCAAAATAAGTTTCAAGTTGTTGAATGGGTGTACTACTTGTGCGTGTGCCGTCGAGGCTTGAGTAAGTTGCCTACCTCAACGTATAGAGAAGCTTCGCCATCTACTAAAGCTAAATTTTAACCTTTAAATAAAAGAGGAAGATGCTCTAGCTAGCTAGCACATCCTTTTATAAATGACCCTTTCATATCATCAAAGTAATTAACAATTTGGTCCAGTGCACATATAGAGATATAATATATGGTATCAAGTAGGAGAATATAGATCGATTTGGAATTTAGGATTGAACACATACTGAAGTTTTCATTCTTATGCATCCATATGCCACTACTAGTTATCTCTTGGCGAAAAAGAATACGTCTTTGCTTCTGGAAGAGGTACTAGTTCCATTATATGCAATCAAAATGCGAGTGTCTGCTGGGGAAAGTTTATTCTCGAACACAGAATGATACAAGCAATCCAGATTCTACTCACATATAATTATCTTCCTAATATTAAAAGTCAAAATTTTCAAGAGCAGATGTATGGAAACTTATATTTCTATGAACAAGTCGATGAAGAGTGTAATATAAAAGATGATGACGTTCAATTGTTCTGGTTGTTTGACTTTCCAAAACCTCATGTGCTTGATCTGTTTCTGTTGAACCTGCCCCCAAATGGCTTTATAAATAGCAGCTAGCTGAAACAACAATCGGTGAAGATCACTGCGTCTAAAATGGCACACAGCAGCTTCCATAAGTTTATCTTTGGTTTCTGTACAAGCCTTCTCATCATCACTACCCTAAGCCACGGCGAGATCGGGTTGCCGTCGGAGGAACATGTATCCCTTTTCATCTTCGGCGACTCGATTTTTGATGCTGGAAACAATAACTACATCAACACTAGTCTGCGAGCAAATTTTCGGCCATACGGTGAATCCTTTTTCAAGCACCCAACGGGAAGATTTTCCGATGGTCGTCTAATTTCTGATTTTATAGGTAAAATAAATATACCATACAATTTATATCGAGGAGTTCTAAGAATACTATTGATTAGTGAAAATAACTTTACATACGTACGTACTTAAATATTTTGTTGTTCCAGCTGAGTACGCAAACCTGCCTTTCATTCCACCATATCTGCAGCCAGGCAATCATCAATTTACATATGGTGCAAACTTTGCATCTGCAGGAGCTGGTGCTTTGGTTGAAACTAGCCAAGGTTTGGTATGTGACGTGTGATTTTGCACCTATATGTTCAATTATATCGTTCACCAATTTACTAGTTCTATAATCATGTAATTGACCTTAATTAATTAATTGATTAATTAATTGCCGTTAAGAAAGCCATGCGTGTATATAAAAATTTTGTAAGACTTGTCTCTGCTTAATTGTTAACAAAATGTTTATTTGGTGTGATGTTGTCTTAACCTTGTTTCAGGTGATAGACCTTCATTCTCAACTTTCATATTTTGAGCGAGTTCGTGAGTCATTGACGAAGAACTTGGGGGAGGAAGAAGCCAATACTCTGATATCAAGAGCTGTTTACTTGTTCAGTGTCGGAGGCAACGATTACTCGTACATATTCGGGACAAACTCCAGCATCCTTCGAACTCAATCTCACAGAGAATTTGTAGGAACGGTTCTAGGCAACATAACTGCAGCGATCAATGTAAGCTTTCAGTACTCCAAAATAATAACCAAGTTGTTTCTCCGGCCCTTTTATACATATGGTACTCGCTAAATGATGAAGGGGAAAATAAATAGTAATAAGAAAGTGATTTTCATTGTACCAGGAAATATACAAGAAAGGAGGAAGAAATTTTGGGTTTCTTAGCCTTGATCCTCTTGGTTGTTTACCTTTCGCAAGAGTAGTTGAGCAGGAACAAAACGGTCGAGGATGCTTTAAAGAAATTTCACCGTACGTAAAACTCCACAATAAAGCACTTCCAAAACTCCTTCAGAAGCTGGAGACGAAACTCAAGGGATTCAGATACTCCCTTTCTGACTATAATGAGTTTCTGAGAGAGAGAATAAATCACCCTTCTAAATATGGTACATTTTCATTTTCTTGGCTACATATTTACGTATACATATATACTGTATATGTATGTTAAGTTTTAAGGTTATTCAAGTACTCATTGTACTTCATTTTTGGCAAATTAAGGTTTTGAGGAGGGGAAGGCGGCATGTTGTGGAAGCGGTGCATATAGAGGAATTTTCAGCTGCGGAGGCCAGAGAGGTATCAGAGAGTATAAGTTATGCCCTAATGCAAGTGAATATGTCTTCTTTGACTCTGCACATCCAACAGAAAGGGTCAATGAGCAATTTGCTAGGCTATTCTGGAGTGGAACTCCTATTTCCACTTCTCCTTACAATCTCAAAGCACTATTCGAATGAAAATTACAAACTATATATGTCTTAATTAAATTCTTCATATGTAGATACTAGATTGAGTTATCGATTGGATCTGTATGTTAAGAATATAGAGGCAATAGTGTAGCAGGCCCAGTCCATATCCTAGCAGGCCCAAACCATATATAGTCCGACAATATTCTTATCAGCTTGGAGAATAGGTTATATAATCAGCATCACCCTCTCATATATGCAGAAGTTCTTCGTTAATGAAATAGGTTGGGATAATGGTTCTTCGTTCTTCTTTCATTACAGATTGCAACCATTTTGTATAATTACCAACATTCTAATACCAATTCACCTTTCTCTTTGTTCTTTGTCTCGTTATGTTTTCCAATTTTCGTCATTGTTGCTTACTTGCTATACCTTGAAGTTTTTATCATCAGGACCTTGATTTTTAGCACTGTATTCACATTTGACAATGTTAACTCTCTGTTCACTACAAGAAACAATGATATCGGCGACGACCCAAAATTGTCATAAAATTTCTAAATTACTCGATATGAGAACACTTTGGAGCAAAGCATGCATTAAGAACACGTTGGCCACCATGCATTAACAAGTTAATAAAAACGATGTAATATATTAATATGAAAGAGGATGACTTCCGTTCAATTGTTTTGGTTTGGGATTTTTATTGATAATAGTTGTTTAACTTTCCAAAAGCTTATATGGTCGATCTGTTTCTGTTGCACCTGACAACAAATGCACGCCCTTACAAATAGCAACTGAAACTAAAATCGGTGAAGATACAACATTGCATCTAAAATGGCAAACACCAGCTTGCATGTTAATGGTTGTCTAACTTTCCAAAACCTCATATGCTTGATATCTGATCTGTTTCTGTTGCACCTTCCCCCAAATGCATGCATGCCTTTATAAATAGCAAGTGAAACTACAATTGGTGAAGATCACTGCGTCTAAAATGGCAGACACCAGCTTCCATGATTTTATCTTTGGTTTCTGTACAAGCCTTCTCATCCTCACGACCCTAAGCCACAGCGTGAGTGGGTTGTCGTCGAAGGTACATGCATCCCTTTTCATCTTTGGGGATTCAATTTTTGATGCCGGAAACAATAACTACACCAACACTAGTTATCGGGCAAATTTTCAGCCATATGGTGAAACCTTTTTTAAGAACCCAACGGGAAGATTTTCGGATGGTCGTCTAATTTCGGATTTCATAGGTAACTTTCTTACAGATACTTTACTATCACGAATAAGACTAGTACATAAATATTAAGAGTAAAAATAGCTTTGCCCTAATATTTTTACTGATACAGCTGAGTACGCAAACCTACCAATAATTCCACCGTATCTACAACCCGGCAACCAGCAATTTACAAATGGCTCAAATTTTGCATCTGCAGGAGCTGGTGCTCTGGTTGAAACTTTCCACGGTTTGGTATGTGACGTGTGATTTTGCACCATATGTACTATGTAGTTCCCAGTTAACTAGTTCTATAATCATGTAAATGACCCTAATCGCGTCTGAAGTTTTGTTAACAATTAAGATCATTTACATGATTATAGAATTAGTTAACTGGGTCTTAATCATGAAAGTTAAGACTTGTCTATATGCTTGACTAAGCTTTAACAAGATGTGTATTTGTTCTCTGAACCTTGTTTCAGGTGATAGACCTTCATTCTCAACTCTCACATTTTGAGCGAGTTCGTGAGTCATTGACGAAGAACTTGGGGGATGAAGAAGCCAAGACTCTGATATCAAGAGCTGTTTACTTGTTTAGTGCCGGAAGCAACGATTACTCGTACATATTCGGGACAAACTCCAGCATCCTTCGAACCCACTCTCACAGAGAATTTGTAGGAATGGTTCTAGGCAACATAACAACAGCGATCAAAGTAAGCCTATGTACTCCAAAATAAATTAGATAACTCAATTTCTCATTTTCATACATATGGTAGTTGCTAATGATAATTGGTAATAAATTATTAATAGAGTGACCGATTGTAACAGGAAATATACAACAAAGGAGGAAGAAAGTTTGGGTTTCTTACCCTTGATCCGCTTGGTTGTATACCATTCTCAAGACCATTGGGGAAAGAAGGTGGATGCTTTGAAGCGATTACACCATATGTACAACTCCATAATGAAGAACTTCCCAAACTCCTTCAGAAGCTGGAGACTGAACTCAAGGGATTCAGATACTCGCTTTCCAACTATAATGAGTTTCTGAGTGACAGGATAAATAACCCTTCTAAATATGGTACATTTTCATTTCTTGGTTGTGTGTGTGTTTATATAACTTTTTGATATGCATATTACAGTAATTTGGGTTTAGTGCTACTATCTAGTTTATTTGGGTTTACACCACTTCCGCTACTATCTAGTTGCCATCATATTATAGCTCTTGTGTATGGAGGTTATAAACTCATTTTAATTTTGTCCTGGTGGTATCTTTAGGTTTTAAGGAGGGGAAGGTGGCATGTTGCGGAAGTGGTCCGTTTAGAGGAACTTTCAGCTGCGGAGGCCAGAGAGGAACCAAAGAGTATGATTTATGCCCGAATACAAGTGACCATGTCTTCTTCGACTCTGGTCATCCAACAGAAAGGGTCAATCAGCAATTTGCTATGCTATTCTGGAGTGGAACTCCCAACTCCACTGCTCCTTACAATCTCAAAGCACTATTCGAAAATTGAAATTGACCAAGTACCTTATCTTGCTTATGTATACAAGATAGAGATTATCGATATGGTCGAGTGTGTAAAATGTATCAATCACACAGAATGAAATCAAGCATATAATTAGGAAAGAGAATCAGAATCACTCTTGATTTGAGGAGAAGAGTGGTTATGAGAGATTGTCGCTAACAGAGTGTATGTTGTATTGGCAATTTAAACTTTCCATGACTCAGTGTGTGTGTGTATATATAGCCCTTCTTGGGTGCGGACGTCCGCACCAATGGTTTTGGTGCGGATTTCCATTTTTGCACCACTTTTTGATCGAATTTCCTCATCTCCACCGTCTAGTATCTAGATAATATTATGTAGATTATCTCTGTAAAATTTCAGCCAATTTGGTGATCGTTAAGGCCCTCAAAATTGTGTTTTTCTAGTATAAACATGAACCGGACAGAATTCAGTCCGTCCATTTGTTTTTCGAGTTTGAGGGCCTTAACGATTACCAAATTGGCTGAAATTTTGTAGAGATGATCTACACAATATTATCTAGATACTAGACGGTGGAGATGAGGAAATTCGATCAAAAAGTGGTGCAAAAATGGAAATCCGNACCAAAATCATTGGTGCGGACGTCCGCAACTGAAAAAAATCATATATATATATATA
>NC_020496.1:25060975-25103246 GCF_000184155.1 Fragaria vesca subsp. vesca | reverse complement strand
CATCAATTGTGCATGGATGCAGTCCGATTATATATGTTTTTGTTGTTGTTAATTTCAGTTTCTTTGTAATTTTGACAATCCATGCATTTTGCCCCTTCACCCCCTTGAGGAATCGAGGTAAATGACTACCTTCTCAAATGGGGGTACGTACAACTCTTCACATGCATTCTCACATTTTAGACTATTATTGTTGATTCGAAAGGTTTCGTGAAAGAAAAGGTGGCAATGCTGTGGAAAATGGTCCATATGGAGGAATTCCAAACTGTTGATCGGGGAAGGATGGTGTAAAAGACAGAGTATGAATGATGTGTTCTGCGACGTGAGTGAATATGTGTTCTTCGACGCTTCTCATCCAACTGAAAGGGTCTATATATCAACTAACAGCTGGCCAAACTATCCGCCCAGTTATGTTGAGCCCCTACAATCTTAAAGCACTATTTGAAACTACTGATTACATTGATCAAATTGACAGTTAACTTGCAGTTTGGTGATTCCAACTGCAAAATACTACGGGACATTATTGGAAATTAAGAAAGTCACTTCAGTGTAGAGAGTTTATGATCAGAGTAATAGTATACGGTGAAGTTATCAGCCTTTCTAGTACTACTCGAACTCAAAAGTGGCCAAGGGACAAGAGAAAGTCTACGTATACGATCAAGCACAATATTATCTCCAGCCAAATATGTTTCCCATCACAAACCCAAGCAAGCTCAAGCCTAGCTTAATAACAGCCATTATCCCCGCAGCAATCGAACTAGGAATTGCAAAAGCACCAAGAAAGTGACCCTTATAAGTTATAATCCCCAAAAATTGCACCAATAACCTTACACTCCCTTAAACTCCCTCTTCATGTTTCCATGAGCCATCAGAATTAATCTTCACCCAACCAAGATAACAAAGGTGGAAGCCATCAACTTCAACTAATCTAGATGCACGACAAGTCATATGTAAATATGGAATAGGCTAATTCTTCTGAATTTTTCTTCAATAGTTTTCTTCAACTTTAATTTCATATACTACTCCAAAGATGTTGAATATATTGTAAAGCTGCAAAAAATTTCTCCAGCTAGTTAATCTAGAACAGTATATATGCAGTTTGTTGAGTGCATATATATTCTTTAATCCAAACCTATGGTATATAGATCAACAGTTGGATGTCTTCAGAACTTTCGGTTTAGTTTCTCCTCTATGACCAGGAGTTTAATCAAAATATTTTTCTCCACAAAAGTTGAACAATGTTCATGATTTTGCTTGTTTGAATTGTATTGTACTATTGTCTTCGTAAAAATATGTAATATAAACTTTCTAGTCCACTATCCAATGTTTATTAGATTCCTTAATCTCTCACCGGTATACAGCAGAAGATCTATAAATAGGTAATAGTTAGCAAACCAAGGAGATATAAGATAAGCAGGCACAAAGTAATTTGATCACCATACATGGCAACTTTAAGGTTTTGTTATATTTCTGTGTTGGCCTTCTGTGCTAGGCTTGTTATTCCGGGCAGTTGCCTTGGTCACTTCTCTGTTCAAAAGGGACACAAGCCTTTGTTTGTGTTTGGGGATTCACTATTTGATGCTGGAAACAATAACTACATTAACACTCCCAAGACTGCACAGGCCAACTTCTAGCCATATGGAGAAACCTATTTCGGGTACGCCACCGGGAGATACACTGATGGGCGTCAAATTCCAGACTTCATTGGTAACATAAGCTGCAACTGAAGTGTGCTGTTTTAATTTCCTTACCATCTAGTATTGTAAGTTAACAGCTGGTTGATCAAATTATTACTGCAGCTCAGTATTCGAATTTGCCATTGATTCCACCATATCTACAACCCGGTTTATATAACTATGTTTATGGAGTGAACTTTGCATCTGGGGGATCTGGTGCTCTGAATGAAACTCATCAAGGTGTGGTATGCGATCCTAAACATTTAGTAGCAAGTCATTCACTTATTTGTATTGCTGCTTCATCAAGTTGCATTGCTTTACTTTACTCATATGGCATACTGTATTTAAATTTACCCTTCGTTTTTATCCAATATCTTTAGTTACTTATCCCCAAGTGAAAAAGGGTCATATTGTTGTAAATAGTTATTACTTAGTGGGCATTCTTGTAATTAGCCGACTAGGGTTGTTATTATAATTTACATCATGGCCTCATCTCTATATAAGAGATGGTTCCCTACTCAATAAAATATACATATTTTCTCATTCTCTTGGTTGTTTCTCTCCTTTCTCAATCTATTCTTTTTGTTTTACAACACGTTATCAGTACGAATAGTTCTAATATTATCTTGTTTTCTATTGCATGTGAAGCTCTAAAAGCAAAGGATGATTTTTCAATTTGATTCATCGAATTCGCTCTACATTGACATGGAAAGCTCTGAAATCGATGATCAACCATATGAGGATCATTATCTAACCAAGCTCTTGGATTGGCTGAGTAGCTACACAAATGGCATTCTCCGTTCTACACATAAAAGATGGAGATTATCCGTTCTGCAATGAGTAACGTTTTCTTATCTTAATTCCAATTCATATTTGCTAGCCTTGATTATATGATGAACAAATCACCATGAAGCATGAACCCATTGTCTTTGGTTGCATTTTGAAATCTATATACGATACATGAAGACCTAAATTTATATTCTTAATTTATTCAGATGATAAATACGTATGTGGTATATAAATTTGTTCATGTTTTGTGATTGACATAAAAGACATAAAAATCTTCAGGGAGGCCAGTAGCCACCGAAATAAGCCCAATCGCATGCCTAGTAGTGCATACCAAAAGGCGCATGGATGAACGAACTTCAGATCCACTATCATTCTCTGACATTCGAACACAAGAGCGTGAATGCATTCTGGAAGTAATGCATGTAATCGGTAATGTAGGACCATTAATTTTGTCATTTATATCAACGGTTACATATATGGAATATTTATGCCTGAAGCATTTAGTGATACAAATTAACATTGCTAATAATGAGGTTTGAATAAAATCCATTTAGAAATGTAACGTTATTTGTATAATGACGCGTAGCACTGATTTTACTTAATTGTGACTTAATATATACGTTTTGTCAGTTACAGATTTGAATTGTGTCAAATTCAATGTCATTTAAGGGCATATAATGCCGGAAGCATTTAAGGGCATGTATAAAGACGTTATAACTGGAAGCATTTAAGGGCATGTAATGCCGGAAGCATTTACCAAGTTATAACCCATATGTTATAGTACAAGCATTATGGGTCAAATCATTGTGCAAATTACGATAGACGATATGAGTTTAATTTTCGGTTATACCAATTTAAATTATGTCATTATAATCCATTATGCTAGAAGCATGAGTTTTGATTTTTAATTATGCGATTATTACATAAACGTTATGCCAGAAGCATTTATCCAATTTAATACCTATGTGTAATGCTAGAAGCATTAATGAGATTTGTACTCATTGTCTTTGGTACATATTTAACCGCTGCATAAATGATATTTATTTAGTAATTTATGCCATATATTAAATGTCGGTTAATTACCAAATTCAAATTGCGTCAGTTTTATTTAATCAATTCTCTATTATATTATTATTTATATGAATTGTTATGGGGATGTAATGACGCATTTTGCCGGAAGCAATTAATGATGCAAATGAATTTATTTTGCACGTAACCGCTACGGTGTTGACATTTATTGGTTCAGTAAATACCAATTTTATTGCATATACATTATGTCAATGAGAATTAAATTGTTTCCGTTATAATTTAATTTATTTCGGTTTCATATAATTACTTTCACATTAAGTTTGTCTGTTATGATTTAATAACATATATTGCACTGGTTTATGTTACATTGGTGAATATTAATGATATTAAGTCAGAAGCTTAAATCAAACATGAATATAAATGAAATTGAGCCAGAAGCTCGACGTAAGCTGCAAAGCTAGAACATAAGCTCATCATGTGTCGCCTTGAGTCCATGACAATGATTATAATTTTTCTCAAACTAGGCTCACCTAGTTGGATGCGATGTCTAGGCAAGTACTTTTGAGGATGTGTACTTAAGTGAGCCTCGCTCCACCACCTCATCATGGCTTACCTGGTCGTATACAATTCAATTGGAGTTACCGAAAGGGTTGATTAATAACATTGCATTTCTTGGCAGACCATTCTGAGCCCAGTAGGCCACTCTCCCTCTACGGGGCCTAAGAGCCCGGCCAACATACCTCTCAGATTGTGCCCCGTAGGCTTGTAAAGTATGTAGAGGCTAGGTTTATTTATTTCACTTTAATTACAGTCAATTCCTTTGGTCCAGCAGAATCAAACAAAAGGAAAATAATCTAATGACACTGGTTTTTCGTACCTAGTCATTATGTATGTCTATAAGACACTCCAAATACTTTCTCATAATGACTGTTGTTAATATATTCACCATATTTAATGTGTATTTAATTACTAGAAGCAATTACACATAATTACATGACATATTCACTATGCTAAATTAGTAGCGTGGAATTGATTTCATCAATTGTTACATGTTTATAATTTGAAAATACATATACCTAATGAACCGGTAGTTCAGAAATGAACCGGTAGTTCAGAAATGTACCAGTAGTTCATGTATAAATCAAACTTGTAGTTTCGATAATCCCTCCATTAAGAAACTTGAAGTTTCATTCCAAAATTCACCAGACATGATAAAATCGGTAGCTTTTATCATGTTAATTGGTAGTCTCCAGAAGAAATTATTTGAAGTAGACATCTTCCTTGCTTGAAGCAAATCATAATTAGAGAATATTGAAATGAAAAGGCTTGATGCCCTAGAATCTAAATCAAAATTGATACGTGTTATCAATATTAAGGAACTGAGCATTCTCATCTAACTGACGAGGCAAAATACCTCTACGTTTTAGAAGAACGTTATCAAAAGGTAAGTTCATTTGAACCAATGCTTAAAACATTGAAACCACTAGAAAAATGGTGTAATATCTTTGCATAACCTTTGAATGTGCGGCTAGAAGCGTACATTGAATACATTCAGATTTATTAGCTAGAAGCTAAATGATTCGAGCAAATACTAACTATAGTATTGGTGTTTGATGCACCCGGGAAAAACATATGATGCACCGTATCCTCAACTCAATTATCACACGAGCATCCCCCTTAGAATAAGGGTCTTGTCTTTAATGACACATTATATCAAGCTGCTCGTTAAGAATGTTGAATTCTAGACCATCACATGCAAAGACTAGAATGTACATTATCTTTTTATGCACAGAATGCAAGAAAAAATACGTGGACCTATCCAACCATCATACGGACCAGTTAAATATTAATGGTTTTGGTTGATGCATCGATAAAAGTGATCAGATGTCACACTATTGTCCACAAGAAAATGCTGCGTTTGCTAAACTCTCACCTATGAAATAGAGGGTACACCACTCGGATTATACCATAAAGTCTATAAGACTTGATAATGCCGGAGAGTTTACATCGAAGGTTTTCGATGATTATTGCATATCCCTTGGGTTTTGTAAAACATATAGTTTTCTATGTTCAAACCCAAGATGGTCTCGCATATAGAACCTTGGTAATGTGCACCAAGCTTCTACTATTTGCGTCGGGCTATGCAATCTTGCATGCAGCTATGTCGGTCCAGTTGAGGCCCACTGCTACCCGTCTTATTTCGTGTTACAGTTGGTGACTGGGTGTGAACCTGATGTTTTTGCACTTACACGTATTGGGTTTGCAGTCTCCATGCCAATTGTGCCGCCACAACGTACACAATCGGGTCCTCAACAAATGATGGGCATATATATCGATTATGAACCCTATCCATATATGTGCTCCTTAGAGCCCTTGACAGGAGATCTCTATACCGCTAGATTTGCGGTCGTCACTTTGATAAGACAGTCTTCCCGCCGTTAGGGGGAGATAAGAACGTGAGCGTTCCTGATGAACGACATGTAGAATGTCTCATCTTGATCCCCAAACCGCACATGTTATATTGAAATGCGAAGAATTCTACTTCTAGTTGAAGTGCGAAGAATTCTACTTCTAGTTGAAGTGCGAAGAATTCTACTTCTAGTTGAAGTGTAAAGAATTCTAGATCTATGTAGTGTATCCCAGAATATGCCAGACACTTTATTAGATCTAGTTAAAGTGACGAGATCATATATACCTGCTGCAAACCTGCAAGGATAAATATCCCCGTAGGACGTATCGTCCTAGTTGGACAAAGTACGGCCATGGCGGCTAACTAGTCATAGTCCCTGCCCTGAAGCGAGGTAGACCATTAGGTTCGAATGATTCTTATCCCTAGAAGAGGGTAAACTTGGCACAAATGAATCTTCTTGCCATCGCAATCTCAAACCAATTCAACTCACGAGATTAATCCAGATTATGGGTTCGTCTTAGAAGAGACGAAGTTGGGGGACGCTCCAACATTTAAACCCACTCCCGAGAATAGAAAATCTCGGTAAATTTAGTGAGATATTGAATCGGAATGAGAGTTCATCGATGATGTATTTGTATTTGCGGTGGCCACCGAAATTATAATAAGCCATGATGTCGAACCTTGATTCGTTGATAGATCTCAACGAAGAGACGACTGGCTAAAGAGGAAAGAAACAATCCGGGTCATATTAGATTCCTTAACTTAGAGAAAGGTGTTATGGGCCTGTTGTTCTCACACCTCCCCATGTTAAACATGCATATAGAGTTTAATGGGTACTTGTAAGGAAACGTAATGAGAAAAATGAGATTGTGATATACAAAACTCTTCTAATGGCGCAAGGATTTTCTCAACGCCCTGTGATTGATTATGAGGAGAAGTATTTTCCTGTAATGGAAGTCATAAACGTTCCACTACCTTATCAGTTTGGTAGTTTCCGAATAACTGAATAACCAGCCTATGAATGTGGTAACAACTTATCTCTATGAGGATCTGAATATAGAGATATACATGAAGGTTCCTGAAGGACTTCTGTTACCCAATGCAAATAGTTCTAGACTACAGAACATGCTCTCCATTTGCTAGAGTAGTTCACTTTAGGGGTTCAAACAATCCAGACGGAGTTGGTATAACCGTCTAACTGTCTAAGTGAATATTTGCTTGGGATGGGATATATGAACAATGGACTATGCCCATGCGTGTTTATTAAGAAAACAAACTTCGGGTTTGCAATTTTTGGTGATCTACGTCAATGGCATGAATTTGATTGATACTCTTGAAGAGATCAAGAAAACCATAAAACATCTGAAGTCGGAGTTTGAGATAAAAAGACTTTCAGAGACCAAATCATTTTCTCGACCTGGAGTCGTGTAAAGTGCAAATGGAATTTTGGTCCATCAATCAAATTACATCTAGAAGATGTTAAGATACTTTAATGAGGATAAATCAAAGTCTTCAAGCTCACTCATAATCGTCTAAAGTCTAGTGAGACTCGTATCATCGTGTAGATGATAATGAAGAGATATTGGGACCAGAAGACTCATATCTAAGTACAATAGGCACATTATTGTACTTGGCTAAATGCCCTAGACTGGACATCTCACCCGATGTGAATTTGTTAGCTAGATATAGATCTGCGCCAACACGCCGCCTCTGTAAATGGCATAAAAGACAATTTTTCGTTACTTTAAATGTATGACGGAAAATGGCTCGTTCTATCCCTAGGCATCATGGAATGGATCAACCGCCTATGATTCTTGGAATGATGTTTGCCTTGTTAAATATGCTGACACGGGTTATGTAAACCCATACAAGGCTTATTCCCAACTGGTTATGTCTTTACTATAGGGAATACAATAATCTTAGAGGTATATGAAACAAAAACCTCTTTAAATCATGCTGACTATTAAGTTATTCAAGAAGCATGATCAATGTAGTAGTTTTACCTAGTGTGTAGTTTTCAGGGGGAGTCAATATTAGGGGGAGTATCCTGAAGCATACTCTTGACCATTGTGTACTCTTTTTATCCTTCGTCCAGGGTTATTTTGTCCCACTGGGTTTTGTTACCTGACAAAGTTTTAATGAGGCACACATGTAATTGGTCACCTTGCTCATGCTGCATCTTGAAGATGCCTTTATTTGAAATATATGCATTTGCTCATCTTTTCCCTTCGACCACGGGTTTGTTTCACTGGGTTTACCGGGCAAGGTTTTGGTGTAGCAACTAATATGCATCTATCTCCCACAGACTCACAACTTATGATCCAGACTGAACCGCTTCACCGAAATCAAGGGTTCTGACTATCACTGCTACTTGTGCGTTGTACTCTTTTCTCCTTCGACCAGGATTGTTTTTGTCCCATAGGGTTTTTATTACCTGGCAAGGTTTTGACGAGGCAACCCCGAAGCACATATTAGGGAAAGCTAATGACAGAGAATACCCAAAGGGGAGTGTTGTAAATAGTTATTACTTAGTGGGCATTCTTGTAATTAACCGACTAAGGTTGTTATTGTAATTTACATCATGGCCTCATCTCTATATAAGAGATGGTTCCCTACTCAATAAAATATACATATTCTCTCATTCTCTTGGTTGTTTCTCTCTTTTCTCAATCTATTCTTTTTGTTTTACAACATTGATTTTTCTCTTTTGTTTTTATCCCAGGTGATAGACCTTCAAACTCAGCTTAGTTATTTCAAAATTGTTGAAAAGCAATTGAGGCACAAATTAGGCTATGCACAAGCCAAGACATTACTTTCTAGTGCTGTCGACCTTTTCAGCGTTGGAAGCAATGATTACATAGCCCCTCTGCAATATAACATCAGCAAGGAATTCTTTGAGTCCTACTCACAAGAAGAATTCATAGGGATGGTGATTGGCAACATAACCCATGTGGTCAAAGTAATTTTCCATTACCCAATTTTCTGTTCTTGAAATAATATAGTACATGTAGTCAAAGTAATTCTACTTGTTTTTTTGTTTTAATCACTTCCCAGTTTGGTTATGTTATCACTTTATGTGTTTTGAATTGGCAGGAAATATACAAGAAAGGAGGAAGGAAATTTGGGTTTCTAAGCTTGGGGCCAATTGGTTGTCATCCAGCTTTGTTAGTATTTCAGCAGCCAGCAGGAAAGATAGGAACTTGCAGAGAAAAACTCACAGAAATGGCACAAATACACAATAAGGCAATTTCAGAAGCCCTCCATGCGCTAGAGATCAAACTAGAAGGATTCAGATATTCGTACTTCGACTTCTATACTTCCATGAGTGAAAGATTGAATAACCCAACAAAATACGGTATAAGCAACATTTGTGGATCATCTAGTTTTTTGTTCCAGACTAAACTAAGCTGTTTTATATGCTAAAGTTCTTTTTGTGACCTAAAACTAGGTTTGAAGGAAGGGAAGAAGGTATGCTGTGGAAGCGGTCCATACAGAGCCATTAACAATTGTGGAGGAAAGGGGCCAGAGACGGAGTATGAACTATGTGACAATCCTTCAGAGTATGTGTTCTTTGATGGCGGTCATCCAACAGAAAGAACTAACCAGCAGTTCTCCAAGCTAATGTGGAGTGGAAATTCCAATGTCACATGGCCTTGCAATTTTCAAGAACTATTTGGATCTTCTTAAGAAAAATAAATCTAGTCGACACCAAGTTCTTGAGCTGAAGAAAACATCTAGGACTGGACTAGTCAATAATTATGTTTTCTGAATAAACAAGTTTGTTATACCTTAGCTTTCAACAATATGTTAAATTCAAATAAGCATCTGCGTGCTTAATGTTGTATGCATATATAAAGCAATAAAACTGAAGAAGAGCCAACAGATAAGAGCTTTTCACTATAAGGTCTTCACTGACTTTACTTGAAGTAATCTGATGATCAGGAAATACTCGTTCTTTGAATATTATCCACCACATCCACGAGTATTTTCGTTTTCTAATTTTGCGCTGATCTTGCAAGATATAAACTTATCTGCTAATATTGCAAAATAATGAAAATATTATTTCTTGATTGCTTGTTTTCAATTATATCAAGCATGTCATCAGCACACATCAGAAACTATATATGATGGAAAGAATATGCTGCCACATATCAGATTGATGACAATTTGAAGTTGACCAATAAAAGGTCAAATGCACATTGTGATCTGCTAGGAGCAGTTTGTATTGGTTTCTTCTTCCACAAGTTCAACTTACAGACCTCTATATAATTTGAAACAGAAGAGCAGATTATACAGAGTAAACCATAACTAAAATGGCAATTGTCTTAAAGTTTCACATACTTGTCCTGGCTTTTTGTGCAAGCCTTCTCAGTCCAACCATCTCTTATGGCCATCCTGGTCTTCCTAAAGAGCATGCAGCTTTGTTCATCTTTGGTGATTCACTTTTCGATGTTGGAAATAATGACTACATAAATACTTCCACTAACTTTCAAGCAAATTTCTCGCCATATGGGGAAACCTTCTTCGGGTACTCCACTGGTAGATTTTCAAATGGACGTCTAATCCCGGATATCATTGGTAAATATTATTTCCATTGTATTCAATACTAGAGATTGTTACCACAACTAGCTAGTTGAATATCAATTATTTTCTGCAGCCGTATATGCAGGATTGCCACTCATTCCACCGTATTTACAGCCTGGTTTGGACAACTATACTTATGGGGTCAACTTTGCATCAGCTGGGGCTGGCGCTCTGGCTGAAACTCATCAAGGATTTGTATGTGATCCTTGATATATTAACTTTTTTTTTTAAAGGATCAAACTCATAAAAGTAGTACTCATAACTGGTTGATTTTTTGTATTCAGGTGATAGACCTGAAAACTCAACTCAGTTATTTCAATAAGGTGGTGAAGCAGTTGAGGCACAAGCTAGGTCATGCGGAAGCCTACACATTTCTGTCTGAAGCTGTTTACTTATTTAGCATCGGAGGCAATGATTACCTTTACCCATTCGAAACAAATTCTAGCATCTTTGAGTCTCACTCACCTGAACAATATGTTGGAATGGTCATTGGCAACCTGACCAAAGTGATCAAAGTAACAGAAACTTTATAACATGAGAAGCTTGACTAAATACCAATTTTTCTTGTTTCTATTTTCTTTCCAGTTTAGTTCACAAATTTCCTCCATCATGGAAAGAACTTTGGGATTATTAACTCCACCATAATTTTTTTGTCAGAAAATCTACAAGCATGGAGGAAGAAAATTTGGGATTACAGGTGTTGCACCTCTTGGTTGTGTACCATCTGTGAGGGCAACTACATCGGGAAACACAGGCGCCTGCGTGGAAGAAATGAATGCGCTAGCGGTACTACACAACACAGAACTTTCTGAAGCGCTTTTAAAGAAGAAAGGAAAGCTCCAAGGATTCAAATATTCAAATCCAGATTTCTATACTTACCTAAATGGAGTATTTAACAATCCTGCAGATTATGGTATGTAGAGTATTCTTTGTTACAAGCAATGCTATATCTGTTTCCTAATATTCCTATTTGTTATCATCATATTGTATAGGTTTCAAGGAGGGCAAGACAGCATGTTGTGGCTCTGGTCCATACAGAGGAATTTCGAGCTGTGGAGGAAAGAGAGGTGTGACAGATTACGAATTATGTGACAATGTTACTGACTATGTCTTTTTTGACTCTGTGCATCCAACTGAAAGGGTTTATGAGAAAGCCTCCGAGTTATGGTGGAGCCAAACTCCCAATGTCACAGGGTCCTCTAATAATCTGTAACAGCTTTTCGAAGTTTAGCTGAATATGGATTCGTTAGATTCAATAAGCAATATCAGCATTTTGCTGATGCACTATCATTTACAAATAAACTGGAATGTTTGATAGATCATATTCTTCTTTAATAATTTTATAAACATGTATTTGTTGTTTGTTGTATTGTAATTCTTGACACACAAAACAAAATCAAGAAAAATTTACGTTCTTGATCCCTATGTCGACACTGTATAATGTAATATCTAAACTCTAAAGTCTTTCATATATGCATGACTAAAAGAAAATCCTAGATGTACTACAGATCAAGCTATGATGAATTGATGATCCAAATGTTCATAACTTCATATATCGATTCAGATACTTCCATGAGCAAAAGACTGCATCAGCGAACAAAATAGCTACTGTCTAGGCTAAAATATGCATTCTGTTACTTGAACTCTTGAGAGTTTTTAAGGAAGGTAATGGTTTATACTTTATATGAGGAACTAAATCAATTTCAGTTATGCTCATCCGACTGAAAAAACTAAGCAGCAATTTTTCAAGCTAAAGTGGATTAAGAAATCCACCGTCACATGTCCTTCACATGTTCAAGCACTATCTGAACTGAATTAGGCACCTTCAGATTAGTTTCCGAAATGCTGAAGGACCGGGAACAACTGTACTATTTTAATTTGCAGGCCTGCAGGCCCTAAATAAATCAACCCGTGGTACATGTTTGCGATGTTCCACACATATTCTATTCAGGCAACAAAAAGAAATGAAGCAGAAAGAGAGGCAGCAGCCGCGGCCCCGAGCATTGACTTTAGACTAGCTTCATAAGCAGCCTTCACGATGTCTTGCTACTTAAAGAAGAAAAGGTTCTATGTCTGACCATCTGCCACCGTAAGGTTAAACCCCATATATACCTTACCACCTTCTCCCATCGTAAGGTATTTCACATTTCCTAAAAAAAAAAATTGCCTTACGTCTACAGTAACAAGGCATATATAGCGTTCCATTTGGTATGGTGTATCACTTCTATTTTTAATTATTTTCTTTTTTTGTTCCATTTTACCCTTTTGTTTTCAAGTAACCTTATTATTATTCCACTTGTATCCTTTCTCTAAGTATAGTTACAATTTCTTTTTCTCCTTAAACTTCATGTTTATAAATTTGTAAGTAATAAAAATCATACTATTACAAAGAACCGAACAATATCTTTCATTTGAGTCTAATATTAAATATGTTTAGACTAAATTATTTTCGAAAGAAAAGAAAAATAAAGTGATGAACATGATCATGGGATTGAGTTTCTATAAAATTTCTAAAAATTTATGTTAACTAACCGTTGAGAATAATTGAAAAAAATGATATTAGATGCTAAATAGAAACCTAGCTGTTGCAAACCCACCCATTTCAATTATGCCTTATCACATTTACCATACGGTGGAAACACCTGCATGTTGAATCAAAAGATTCTATAGCATATTCTCTTATCATAAGCCATATATAGCTATATAGCTTACCAAATTTTCTATACGGTGGCAGATGCTCAAGTCGAAGCATTGGCATCAACTTTTATATTCCTCAAGTTCATCATTTATGTTGGCAATCAATAATTAATGGAAAATTCTTTAAATTTTAATAGAAGCACAACTCAAAAGGAGCCAAAGGTAGATTGGTTTTGGTTGTTCCTCATTATATATTGTTTTGAATAATTATATTTTGGAACAGAGAATATACCATATTGATAAAGTAGTCTTGGCACGAGGGTCACATCCAAAACCAACTGACAATGGGTGGAGTGACCCAAACTCTTATAAACCCACAAACAATGTCTCATATTTTTTATGTGTGATTGATATTTCGACACATTATTAGACTGGAGACCCATTTCAATTCTACAACTAGGTAGCTAACGTAGGATTGAATTGCAGTTTATATTAGTTTTCTTCTATAGAAGTTAATCACAGTGGCCTATATATAGATTTGGAACAAGGGATCGAGAAGATAATACAGAGTAATCCAGAGCTAAAATGTCAACTTTAGTGTATCAAATATTTCTGATCTGTGCTTTTTCTGCAACTCTTCTTCCTCCAAGCAGCTGCCATGACCACTCCAGGCTTCACAAGAAACACAAAGCCTTGTTTGTCTTTGGTGATTCGCTATTTGATGTTGGAAACAATAACTACTTGAACACTTCCACTGGATTTCAATCAAATTTCTGGCCATATGGGGAAACATTCTTCAAGCGCCCCACTGGAAGATTTTCGGATGGACGTCTAATCCCTGATATCATTGGTAAGTTTTTTTTTTTTTTGTATGAGTTTCTCTATGCAATATTTGATGATTCTGTTTAACAATAGGGAACTGGTTGTCACATTTCCATTTTCTGCAGCTGAGTATGCAAAGGTGCCACTTGTACCACCATATTTACAACCTGGGTTCAACTACTATGCTCATGGGGTCAACTTCGCATCTGCCGGGGCTGGTGCTCTTGCTCAATCTTATCAAGGATATGTATGTCATCTTCTTGTATATATAAGAATCTCTCTTACCAAAAAAAAAGAGTACATGTTCTATGTCTTGATTATTCTGGTTACAATAACAGCATCTCAGCATGTCTATGAACATTAGGTTTGTAACCAGATTACATGTATAATGTAAGCAGAAGAGAAATATACTTATATATGCATGATTGGGGTTATCGATTCCTTATTTTCAGGTTATAGACCTTAAAACTCAACTGGGTAATTTCAAGAAAGTGGAGAAGCAGTTGAGGCACAAACTGGGCCATGCAGAAGCCTACACATTGCTGTCAGAAGCTGTTTACTTAATTGCAATTGGATCCAATGACTACTCTTATGCACTCGCTACAAATTCCAGTTTGTTGGCGTCCTCACCTGAAGAATTTATTGGCCTGGTGATAGGAAACATGACAAATGTGATCAAGGTACTACTATATGCAGTTATATATCATGATCCGATATAACAAAATTTGATCATTCACTTACTTCATGGTTCGTATACAAATTAATTATCAGGAAATATACAAGAAAGGAGGAAGGAAATTTGGGTTTTCAGGCGTGGCTCCTCTGGGTTGTACACCAAGCATGAGAGCAATGAAACCAGGAAACACAGGCACATGTGTGGAAGAATTGAACGCGGTAGCGAGATTACACAACAGTGTACTTGATAAAGTCCTCCTAAACCTTAAAGGACATCTCCCAGGATTCAAATATTCATATCCAGATATCTACCCTCTTGTAGACGAAATAATTAACAATGCATCTAAATACGGTAAACATGACAATTACAGTTTCAGTTTCTCTTTTTCTTTATCTTGTGTTCTAAGCTAAGACCATTTTTTCCTATTATATGGGTAAAGGTTTCAAGGAGGGGAAGACAGCATGTTGCGGATCTGGTCCTTTCAGAGGAATTAATAGTTGTGGAGGGAAGCGAGGCGTGACAGAGTATGAACTGTGTGACAATGTTAAAGAACATGTATTTTTCGATTCCAACCATCCCACAGAAAGGTTTTACCAGAAAGTTTCCAAGTTCTGGTGGAGCCATAAACCTACACACACTGAGACTTACATTAGTCTGAAAGAGCTATTTGAAGTTTATTGAAAATGTTTTGATTCTTTGCAGACGCAATTCAAAATGATGATGAATCCTAGTTGCAACATCATGTTTATTAATTCACAAGTATTATGAATAAAATGAGTTATTTGAATATATCTTCTGTCCCAGCCTTGTTCCTCTCTTTGTTAGTCAAACGATATTGTCTTTTTCATCTAGCAATTATATAAACAAGGAAAAACGAAAAACGTATAACCCAACTAGGAAAGGGTTTCTATTTTCCTATGTATTCCGCATACAACTAGGAAAAGGAATAATGAAAACCTGAAAAATCCTCAATTCTACTAACCCCAATCAGCACATCACTAGGATTAATGAAGATGAAACTTGTCCTATAAGACCCCAAAAGCAGTGGAATTCCTCTCACTGCAAGTTACATTTTCACACAAATTGAGTTTCTTTCTTTATTGTCTCTTCATCTCTGTCGGATTAGTCATGTATACTATCGACACTCGCAAGAGGAAAAGGATCTATGAGGAGCCGGATTCCGGCAAGCGTGCTCGGACCAGAGGGTGGGTTCGACAAGAGGTCGCGACCGTTTTCTTGGCTCGTCCGGCTAAACCAAGTAAGAAACTGCCTCCAATTATGGCCGTCAAGTCGGTAGATTTGTCGGAATCCGCGGCTTTGGCTAACGAAAGTCGACTTCTCAAGAAATTTCGGAGCTGCCCTTTTATCTTAAACACGTATGGCAGCGATGTGACGGTAGAAGTTGAAGATCAGAAGGTTGTTCAACGTTTTCTTGGAGTATGCTCAAAGAGGAACCATAATGGATTATATAGAGAAACCGGAGAATTCTGGGTTGTATGAGCAGCACGTAAGGAAGTATACATTGTCCGTTTTGAAGGGGCTCGAGTACATTCATGAAAAGGGATTTGTGCACTGACATTAAGCCTGCAAATATATTCCTTGTAAGTAGTAATGATTCCTTGTAAGTAATGATCCTAAGGATACTGGGATTGGCTCTCGCGTTGCAAAAATCGGGGATTTCGGGCTAGCAAAGACGGCTGCCAAAGACAATGTGATGAAGCGTTCTGAACAAATACATGGCACAAGATTGTATACGTCTCCAGAAATGTCAATGCAAAACATTCAAGAGCCGCCGGCTGACATTTGGGCATTAGGCTGCAGTGTTCTGCAGATGCTGACTGGGAAATTATATTTGGATGTCAACACTGACTCAAAAGATGACTGGGGGTATCCGATTGAAATTCCGATTATACCGGATGAGCTAAACGATGAGGAGGTGCTTCATAATGAACCCTTTGGAGAGGTTCACGGCTGAGATGCTTTTGAAGCACCCTTTTGTGTGCATGCAACAGCTTGCCAATGTGGACGGTCTCAACCGCTGATTCGGTTCCCAGCACATTGTGCCAATTAAGAAACATCTGCAGTGATCCTGTAATGAGTGCAGCATAACTTTCTGTTATTTTCATTGTCATAAACTTATATTTGTGTTCTGTAATTGGATTGTAGAGGCTAAAAAAATCTATATTATTCCATCAGTTGTATGGATGTCCGGTTTTAATCTGTTTTACCTTGCTTTTAGTTCATTTTAAGGTTGATGGTTTTCTTTAACTGGAATTGATTTTTCACTAATCAAAATTATAAGCCCATTCGATTCAACGTAGGATTAAGGATCTATACAATACTTCCAGCTTCCACTAAATTGTTTATTAGTACAAGATGTCAATTTATGTTCATCTTTTCTGTTTAATTAACGCGTAAAGTGTGAACTTAATTAGCATCATGCAGCAATCCAGGGTCAGGGAACAGAACAACATGTGCACCATGAGTTTGTGCCTAGCTCCCAGAAGTTATGGAATTTAATTCTCGTTTACTTGCACCGACTCTGGATCGTTAACAAATACTCGGGTATAGTATAGTACATGATCTTAGGTTTAGTAATCTGCGACTTCATATGGGATAAACTACTCTGCCTTGAATAAAAGTATTGGCTTATAATCTAGTTAAGGTTTAACTCGATCCAAGGGTTCACACTGAATCTGGAATATGTATATAAAAAGAAGAATTCAAGACTTTCAAACGTACATGTTCACACGGAGCGGCAGTTGGAGACTTGGAGGACCAGAGTAGCGATGAGGACATTGGGAGAAAGCATGATGGTTTGAGCGACAGTTGGGTTGTGAAGCTGGGCCTAGGAGCCCATTAGCCCAAGGAGGGGATGAAAAGGGCGCTGGTTGCGCATAGGAGTGTCCAGAATTACGACCTTGATACCCTGAATTGCGCCGATTCCTATTGTTGTACTGGTTTCGGCCGCCGTTATGAAAATTCCGGTCGGAGGAGTTGCGCGGTTGGGAGTCACACTGCTCACGGCGGGGCGAAGCTCCTTGATTGAAGAAATCACAGGTAATAATCGTTTTTGGCTGATACCATGTAGAAAAGAGTTTTTCATTTATTCAAAATGTTTACAATCAGTTCTAATATATACAAACTATCCTTGACATTCTAGGTGAGTAATACAGCTAATACAATTTGTTACAGTTGATATTGGTATTAAACACAGATGATTCGATTGGTATTAATTTGAAAATATGAAATTAGTTCCGATAAAAAAATGAAATTAGTATTTTTTTCCAGGCCCATTATTTAAGAGAAAATATTGACAGGACAAGACACTGAAAAGTGAGTACTGTACTCTGCTTCCACAATTCGTGACGCCTGACAACTCAAGAGCGAGAAGCATTTGTCGAATTTGAATTACCCAGTGGACAGGATCACCAAGTTTCAATGGCTTCTCCTCACAGGATCATACAGTCAAATGAGAGCATTATGCCCAGAAACAAAAAAAAAAAAAAAAAGCTCAGAAGTTTCTTGAAAACAGCTACTAATAAGAGACAACCTGCCATTACTCTTCACTAACTCTCACCAACAAGCTCCAAAGGTATGGTCTTCACTCTTCAAACTCTAATACTGCTTTACTTTCTTCACAATATAACCATTATGCATTTGTTTGTCAATTCTCTCGAACCAATCTGTGGGAAAGTTTCTGCCTTTTCAATCTTAGAGAACTCGTGTGTGGAAGGTAGTCTTAGCTCTTTTGTTCTGTTTAAAAAAGTAAATAAATTCAAATGTGAGTGTGTTTGAAACATGATACTGTGGTGATCTTTGCTGACGATAGTCACTAAGAAATCGGAAACTTGATTGCCCATCATAGGTTTTTTGTTGTTGTTGTGTTTTGTGTTTATGTAGTCTTGGGTATGTTTGCCTTGAAATTTAATCTGAATGTACACATCTTTGTTGCAGATCTTTTGTATGTGAACCAGTTGAAGACCCTGAAATGGCCCAATCCTCATCGAATCCTGTAGTTGAATTGAATGGAGAGGAATTCTGGCCACTTTCTGGGAAACCCTTCTTTGATATCATACTCACAAAATCACATGTGAAACCCATTTACCAAATGGTAATTATGCCTATATTTATGTAGACGGTGAATTTTTCCTTCTCTTTGGATCAGTTTAGTTCAAGATTGGTTTACTATTAGTGTCTGTGCATATGATCATATTTGATGGGGTCATTTGATCTTATCAGATCATCATATTGTAAAAAGAAGTAACAATTTGTTTGGTGATCAAAATAGTTGGTCAATTTGAACCCTTGTTCAGCAACAAGTTACTTTTTCGCTTGAGCCTACACGCCTAAGAAGCTGATTCAAAATGTTCCCTTTTTGTTAGATATGTGGAGAAGGTGATATGATTCCTTAATTTTCAAGTTGAATTTGTTGTGTTTTTGCTTTTTTATAAGTTAAATTTCAAATTCTTCAAATGCATGCGCCTTTTCATAACAAGAGACTGGGATACTTAGTGTTTACTAGTTTGCCAACGACATCCAGGATACAGTATTTGCAACTGCACGGATTTTTGATATACTGATATACGTTTTATAAGTTGAAATATCTTGGTGCTTTACATGACATATTCTTATATGGTATAACCAGATAAGTTATTTTCCCTTATAGTTTTTTGTACTACTACCAAGCTGTATAATTGCAACAGACAAGCATGACCGGCTTATAGGGACTATTACTGTAGTTGTGGATCATTTGATATATTAGCTGCAGTTTAGTTCATTGAAATAACCATTTGATTGATATAGGGGATCCCAACCGAACTTGATCCAATACTACCGTCTGGTTCAATCCATACAGTTCTCGTATACGGGGATAAGAGTTGGGAGATGACCTATAATGGAGAAAAACGTCATAAACAATTCAATCGAAAGTCATGGGGAGCATTTGTTGATGAAAATAATTTGAAGGCCGGAGATGCATTGGTGTTTGAACTCATGGAGTGCAACAGCACACAAATAGGATTCAGAGTCCAAATCCTGAGAGGTGACATCCCTCAGGAACTTATAGAGAAGGCCAACCATGAGGCAGAGCAACCCGTTGTTATACATTGAGGCCTTTTCCATGGATGATTTATCATTCACCTAATTGCATCAATGGCCAGGAGCTAATATAATGGGGAACTCAGTAGAGCCTGTTGAGAGTGCTAGATTTTAATGTGTTTAGATCTATGTGTTTATGTATTGGTTCTGTGATGTCATTTGACATTATCCTATTTTAATTAAATGAACATGAATGTATGTTAACCTTAAAAAGAATGCACTTTTGCTCATGTTCGTAATTATTGCCAGAAATATTGGTTTTTAATTTCTCTCATATCAGAGGAGATTGGTCTGTCTTCATTTTCCTTGTTTATCATCAGTACTTTGTATTGTAACAAAAGAAACAGGTGTAAGTATGGATAAACTTGTCAATGGAGTGTAGAAAATCTTTTACTGAACATGTTTCATGACAGTGATAGATTGTGAAAGAAGATCTACTCTATTTTGGAGCAAAACATGTTTTATTAACGGTTATGCATTTGGGAACTAGGTCTCTATACTTATGAGTAGAACAGTACATTATGTATAAATACTTCACTGATCCTGAATACAAGTGTATGGATCTTTCTTTTCTTTCTTTTTTTACTTTTTTGATTACAAGTATGGATCTTTTCTTTGAAGTATTAGGAATTCATTGTTGTCTTGAATTCTTGTTCTGAAATTGATCAAGGTAGAGGGGGCCTGCATTCGTCAATCCTATTCTCTTAGCACTTTTATAATTCCATCAGTGTTAAATTAGATGTATACATTATTTCACTTTCAATTTCGCTTATCATGATAATGTAGAACATCTGGGTGGCTTCATGAGTAGTCATCATCTTTGTCAATAACCATAGTACACTACAGAAAAGTCATCATTATTATTGTTACATCACAATTATCTTGTCAGTGAAATTAGGTGATGCAGTTCACTGCAGAGAAGTTCCTTTACCAAGAGCCATGTGGGTTTTAAAGTTTGGCTCACAAGAATCCTGGTTTCTTGATTTTCTATGTTGAAAGTTGGTCTCCAAGGTGTGACAAGTTTGTCTTGTTGCTGGTGTAACTTTTCTGGAAATAGCAAGATGCCACTGTAGATGCAGCTATGACTCCATCAATGAAAGCATCTGTTATGGTATACATTATACTGATACCACCTAATTCCTTTTTCAAATTTAACCCTTATTACCCCACTCCTTTAAGTCCTTTAAGTATTCTCCCCTCCTCAGGCAACTCTCACCAGAGATTATCCTCGCAGGTACTTTCTAAAGCACTATAGTTTTTTTTTTTTTTTTTTTCCTCTTTATATTTTGAATTATCATGTCTATTGTTCTTCATTTTTTTTCCTCTTTATATTTTGAATTATCATGTCTATTGAACTCTTGCGCAAAGTGTCTTAGCTTTTTTGGTTTCAAATAAAGAATTGCAATGTCAGCGTTATGAAGAAAAGGTCTGGTGTTGTTGAATGCCTTTCTGAAGATCTTCAACTTTAGGTTTGGAAAGTCTTGAAATTCTTTGGTGGATATTGAGTGTTAGCTCCTTAAAAGAATTATGTACCAGGTAAGGCTTTACGCAAGATATGTCTGATGTTTAAAGACGACAGATCAAAGAACAGAATTATTAGGCTAGGGATTAATTGGGTGTGATTCGCTAGTGAAAATGGGTTAGTACAGGTGATCAAGGAAAGAAAAGGTTGTTAACCCTAACTAAGAGCACAATTTATGGTTATTGTGCTTCATATGCATGGTATCTGCATCACATGGAGAACATGACAGTACTCATCTTTGTTCCAGATAAGTTACTTTGTTAATTCCCAGTTGGCGAAGCAGAAGATCCTGAAATGGCAGACTCGGCCCGATCCTCATCAGATACAATAATTCAATTGCATGGTGAAGAATTTTGGCCTCTTTCAGGAAAACCTTTCTTTGATATAATACTCGCAAAATCACATGTCAAACCTTCTTACATGCTGGTAATTTACCTTCTAAAAGTTCTCATTATAATAGTTTCTGTGCAGATCATTTTCTCTACTGTTGATGAAATGTGATTTTTGATCGATTGATACCTTTCCTAATAGTTATTGGAAATGAAGTGACAGTTTGTTTAGAGTTGTGTTTCCAGTATATACTTCTCACCTTAATAGGAAGGGTTGCCCTTGATCAAGCTAAACAAATTTACCATTAGGGAAACCATTATTCATCTTTATACAGACTCATCTAGACATTTTAATTGCTAATTCAATTTGAACTTTTGAGTGAGTCACTTTGAAGTCTTCAAAATGTTGGCTGTTGGTTACACAAAGTATTTTGTTTTCTTGGTAAGTACTGCATGTAAATAATGCTCTGCTCTCTGCTTGGGAAGATCTTATATTGGGATATGTAACATATATTTATAAGTTATAAGTTTTTTCTTTAAAGATGAGGCGCAATCAGGTCTTCAGAGGCAGGCAATTTAAGAAGCAAGGCCCTCTAAAATTATATGTTGATATTCAAGCTGTACGTTTGAGCACAACCGGTTAATAAGATTGGCTACTAGGGACTTTTACACTAAGTTAGGATTTGATTGTTTAATTAGCTGTATTAATTTCTTTATCTGATATAGGGAATTCCAGCCAAACTTCATTCAATACTACCACCTTGTTCAATCCCTACGGTTCTCAACTTTGCGGGAAAAAGTTGGGAGATGACATGTGGTGGAAAACACCGAAAGCACAAGTTGGATAAAGAGTCATGGAAAGCATTTGTTGATGACAACAAGTTAAAGGCTGGCGATGGATGTGTGTTTGAAGTCATGGAGTGCAGCACTACAAAACTAGAATTAAGAGTCCAAATCCTCCGAGGTGACATCCCAGCTGAACTCCTAGAGAAGGAAAGAGGTGATGAAGCCGAGAAACCCATTGTTCTTTGACGAATATTTCCTTTTATGGATGTGTTATGAATTTCCTGAACGACTTTACTGGTCAAGAACTAAGTAGAGGCTACAGTTAAGATTACTGCTAATCTTTAATATGTTCAGATATGTGTTTCTGTGTAGTTCTTGTGCTGTACTTTAACATGATCTTATTTTAGTAACATGAGAAGTATGAGGAATTGCTTATTTCATGAGTCGAATCAGCCACCTTTGTACTCTTCCTCCCAAAATCTTTCTAAATTGTCAGTTATAGAGCTGGGAGTCTTCACTGTTACAAATTTTTTTCTTTTCTTTTGTTAGAATAAATGCGATACAGAAGGTTCAGTGTGCCAGTTTCAAATCAGATACATTTTGTGAGGGAATAACATCGAGTGTCAATTGGGACATCTTATGTGATAGCACTCATAGCAGTGTTTCAGGACATCTTATGTGATAGATGTGACACCATATTGCCGTTGTTATTATTATTATTATTTTTTTGGCAAAAAAAATTAAGCTTTATTAAATAAAAGAGAAGAAATCGAGAAGAAATAGGAAAACATTAACCAGTACCTCATTTTAACAAATGCTAAAATCACCGTATTGCCGTTATTGTTCTTCGTTCAATTTTGTATTTTATTTTCATAGCATATGATTTTGCCATCATCGACTTTCATGACTTGAGTTGCAGAAACAAGTTCAAATACACGTTCATAATCTGATTATATATAGCTGTTTAAAAGCAGAAGTTGATCACAATTAAGGACCTATATGAACTATATGAAGCCAAGACCAGATAGAAAAGAAGGTAACACCGAGCAAAGCAGAACTAGAAATCTAGAACGGCCGCTTTGATTTCAAATATATATACCTGACTTCCTTGTGGAAGCCTTCTTATTCTATTAGTACAGTAATCATATGAACATGTTCAACAGTATTGTTATATATTCGATCTACTAGACATCTTTGAAATAGTATATATGACAAGTGAAGGTCCTGCCAAGATACGTGTTACCAATTCCGTGTTAGATAATTTTGTCTAGAAGACAAGAAATGTATACACTAGAGGACCAAAATACGTCTTAACTGATCAAAATTAACCTCCTTAATATATAGAGAAGAAGGATCCAAACACGAGGAATACGAATTGTTGTATAAATTTAAGGCTTTTTAAAATGAAACAGAGGAGAAACTTGTTAGTTTACGTGTTCCTCTTTGTAATTGTTTTCAATCATTTTACAAAGCAATGACCAGTTCAACTAGACTATCAGATTTAAAGGTCTTTCTTTTGTGATGTATATGTAGTTCAATACGGTGTTGACTCTGAAAAGCTTCAAGAAGCTCCATAGATCTATTCTCTGAGTAGTTAAAATTGGGTTAGACTTTCCCAAACTGAATCAGAAATCGACCTATATATATATATATAGATCTCAGACAGAGGAGAAGATATTGCATACCAGAACTAAAATGGCAACTCGTTCAAGATTACAAATATATGTCCTGGCTTTTTGTGCAACCCTTCTTGTTCAAAGTGGCTGCAATGGCCTTTCTGTGCATCACAGAAAACATGCAGCCTTGTTCATCTTTGGGGATTCACTATTTGATGTTGGAAATAATAACTACATAAACACTTCCACCAACTTTCAAGCAAATTTCTTCCCATATGGGGAAACCTTCTTCGGGTACTCGACTGGTAGGGTTTCCGATGGTCGTCTAATCCCAGATATCATAGGTAAGATTGTTGTGCATAATGTCAGTGTTTTCTTTTAACAGATGGGGATTATGACAGAAGTGATTAACTGTTAAAATGGAATTGTTATTTCTGCAGCTGAATATGCAAACTTGCCAATGATTCCACCATACTTACAACCCGGTTTCGACAACTATACTAATGGAGTGAACTTTGCATCTGCTGGGGCTGGTGCTCTAGCTGAAACGTTTCAAGGATTTGTATGTCTTCTGCCTTCATTTCACTATAGATCTTTAATTTTTAATTTTTAATTTTTTCAAAGGCTGCCGTTATTCTGAACCTGCACAACAGCTAGTCAATGTAGTCATCAAAACCATCATAATTTTGTTATCGCTGGTTGCTGACTTGTAGATACTGTTTCATTCATTGTACATGAAAATGATTGTGGTTGACTGCCTCCAGGCATAGTTGAAAAGAATACATATATACAAGTTATATGATGTAACACATTATTAGAGGTAGGTATGAATTTTTGATTGATTTCCATTTTGCAGGTGTTAGACCTTAAAACTCAGCTGGGTTATTTCAAGAATGTGGAGAAGCAGTTGAGGCACAGAGTAGGTGAAGCAGAAGCTCACACATTGTTGTCCGAAGCTGTTTACTTGATTAGCATCGGAAGCAATGATTATATTGCCCCATTCATAGCGAATTCAAGTTTATTCGAGTCCCGCTCACATGAAGAATATGTTCGCATGGTGACAGGAAACCTGACAAATGTGATCAAAGTATGTATAATGTCTTCTGAATTCTGATGAATATGTTTATGAATCCTAAAATGAATTCGGATGAGTTACTCACCTTTGATGCGTTTTTATTTTTCAGGAAATATACAGGAAAGGAGGGAGGAAATTTGGGATTGCAGGCATGGAGCCTTTGGGTTGTTTACCAGGAATGAGAACAATCAAACCAGGGAACACAACCACCTGTGGAGAAGAAATCAATGATATTTCAAGACTCCACAACAGAGTTCTTGCTAAAGTCCTCCTGAAGCTCAAAGGACAACTCCCAGAATTCATATACTCAAATCCAAACTTCTACTCATACCTAAATGACACAGTTCATAATCCATCAAAACATGGTATATGTAGTCATCATAACTTGTCCTCTAATTTTAGTTTGTTCTGTGTCTCTGTCAAAAGCTAATCGATCCCTATTTTCTAATCTGCATTTCGTTACATGTATGTTGTACAGGTTTCAAGGAAGGAAAGATGGCATGCTGTGGCTCTGGTCCATACAGAGGAATTATGAGCTGCGGAGGGAAGCGAGGTGTGACTGAGTATCAGTTATGTGAAAATGTTACTGACTATGTCTTTTTTGATTCCGGCCATGCAACGGAAAGAATTTACCAGCAAGTTTCCAAGTTATGGTGGAGCCATAGTACTCCTGATGTCACAGCACGTTACATCAATTTGAAAGAGCTATTTGAAGTATAGAATACGAATTAGAATACAACATAGTTCTAGTAATCGACTCCAATTTTCCAATTTGAGATAGCATATTTGTAAATACCTATCCTGTACTTGGTTCATATCTTTGATACTATCTGTATACAAATTCTTTACATCAAAATACTGAAACAAGAAACTGTGTCAATCTCGTTTAGGTGTAGATTAGGCTACACCGCTACTTTTTACTGATCTGATGTTATGATGTAGTCAAGTAGTTGAAAGAAGTAACAACTGAAAAGATATATTCTCCTTTTATTTCAAGAACTTGCCTTTTTAGGCCAATACTACTTTCAAGAACCAAGTGGCTAGTTGAGAATGCAAATGATATAGGATAGGAGAGGAGACTGCTGGGTTTGTTAACAGGTACCTGGCAGTTGGAAAAATGACCCTAGTAAGATCTATTCTAGATGACATATTATACAACATGTCAAGAATCAATCAATCCAATAACGACTATGGAACTCAAGAACAATATATGTTAAGAGCCATAAGATGAGAGCGTATAATTTTCACCATAAGATGAGGAAATACAAAGAAACCGTGAAACGGTGGGTTCCTGAAGTCATAAGAGCTTTCAGTAAAAAAACAGTTTAAAAAAAAAAAGAGCTTTCAGTAAAAAGTTTAAAGAAAAAAGAGAGCCTTCAGTAAAATGAAGCCCAAGATAGAAGAGTAGTGAACCAGAGCTAGAGTGGCAGCCAATGCAAGCAGCTATGGATAGAGCCTTTTGGTGCCCAAAGCAGTGAGGGTGCCCAGAGTGACTTGGGTGTCCGAACTGTACAGTTTATATATCTTCCAAAAGCCCTCAATTTGCCAGAAACTAGTCCGAGAAGAATATAGTACACTATCGTTACAGGCAAGGCAACCAGCATTCCAAAAATGACTCTGCAATAGTTACAACACCATGATACAAGTTAGAGTTTTTTCATTACTATTTACCTTCATTCATCAATCATTATATGGATTTTCTTCAGACACATATAAATACTTACGAAGTGCTAATTATTTCTGCGTGCACATTGTATTCTTTGGCAAATACAAAAGGAACAATCGCTAGAGGAAGAGCAGCCTGTGATAAATGGATAATTCTCCTTGTGGTAAGCTTTTAATTGAGAAAAAAGAAGAGGGAAACATAGTAAAGTTGTATAGTCTAAAGATTGAAGTGGTTAACCTGAAGTATTGAAACACGCAAAGAACTCCACGAAGACCAACAGCTATGGAGCATGCAGCAACCACTGCTGGGCCTATCAAGAACCTAACAACAATTGCAAATGTTGCTAGTGATTTTCCACCAGCTATAATCTTTGGTTGTAAAGCCATGAATAAACCTGAAACCAGAAAAAGAAAAATAAGGTAAGTATGGATGGATACAAGGTTTGCACTTTATAGTTGAACACATTTAGGTGGTTAATCAGTCAATAGAAGATGCGTACTAATACTGAACATAGCCATTCCCAAGCCAGTATTAGATACTATTGTTATGGATCCACTTACAATTGTTGGCATTTTGATGTGTAACCTGGAATGACAATTAGTTTTAGTTGATGTGGTTGGGATAACTCTGAGGGCACAAAATACTTTTATTCCACTACTGGTATCATATTTGAGGGCTTTCACGCAAGCAAGGTTTGAAACTCGCTAGGCGCTCCCAGGGGAAGGGTAAGCTTGGAGCGTCTCTAGAAGCCGCGCCTGTGCGGCCTTGATTTGAACAAGACACACACGTAAGAAGACTATTTTGACTGACTTTGTGAGATTTGGAACTATAGGAGATAGAGTAGGAAGAGAGATGTACTTGAATGATACGAGAGACCATGCGAGACCGAGGATACTGGAGTAGGTGTTGGGATTTCTAATTAGCTTTCTCCAAACCATGATGAAGATGAGCCTAGTCATGAAACTTACAGGAGGAGTTTGTTGCTTCTTTCCCATACCTGCTTCTTCCATGTCCATCTTCTTCTGGCCGCTACTATATGGAGGTGCACTTGCCGGTAACATTTTTCCTTCTTCTATTTCAAGCACCTCATCTCCACTCATTTTCCTTCCAGAACTCGTATTATTTATCAACTGATGATTCCCTGCACATTGCAGCCTGCAGGACACATAAATTTGACTATTTATAATCAGTTCAAATATCTATTGATCATTAAAACATATGCAGCAAGTATAGTTACGTGATCTTTAGTGAACAAATTTGATAGAGTTCGACCGTGGAATACAATATGTTAAAGAAAAGTATGAACTAATTGCCAACATTCTATATGCAAGGGCGACTGATACATTTCAAATACTAAACTCTAGTGGTTAAATTTTGATTTGGGAAAAACAGACTCAAATTTCACCAAATTAATCTGCAAGACGGGAACACTTTCAGAAACGTACTATTCAATGAAATAGTTACCAGTATACGAACTTTTCAAAAACTATCCAATTCCAGTATCACACACTTTGCCAATATCAATCAACCAGAATTGCAAACTAGTAAATTAACAATTAAAAATCGAAGCTTTACTCAAACTAGCAACTGGGTACTGTTAAATATCAAAAATAATTTGCTCGCCCTTTGAACCATCAATTGGATCATGTTGAGAAGCCTTGGAAGTATTAATGCCCTCAACCTGGCATTAAAGGAACGGCAAAAACCACCACGAAACGGTTGATGCCGGAGCACTGGTCCGGGGTTAAGATGTTCCACCACCGAACCGAGCCGTAGGCCAAGATCATGGCTACGTAAAGAGGCACAATGCTCGCAAGGACATTGTAGACGTCTTTTCCGCTGATCATGATTCAGTTTATTCAGTATAGATGAGAAACAGACAGATGGAAACGGAGAGGATGAGTAAAAGTTGTTAAAAGAACATAAATCCTAACAGGCCCAGTTTATATCCTAGCAAACCCAATCTTAGCACTAGTCACTTCATCAGCTTAAAGAACATATTAATACTTTTCACCTCTTGCTTTACCTTCAAAGCTCTTATTATATGGATCCTTGATTTTTAGTCCAGATGATGGAGCGAGTGTCTACTACAATGTATAGGGCAACAACCACACTTACACTTGTGTGGCATTTAGGAGCCGGATCCCAAAAAAAAAGCTCACACATAAGTGCAGCTTTTTCCATCCTAACCACACAAGAGTGTACCTTTTGTGTATATTTTTAGGATCCGCCCCTAAGAGCAAGTTCACCCATTAAAAAAAATTCAACCTGGGTTACTTGACACATGTGCAATCCAACCCAAGAGAAAAAATTCATTTTTCACTCACAAATGAGATATCTTCTCAATTCAACCTAGGTTAATTGGAAAATAAGCAAACTACCCAGACTAGAGGAGTAATCCAGTCCAGGTGAGTTCTTTCCACGTCAGTCTAGCCCACACACGTGGGTGATATCAGCACGCATACAAAAGCCACTCACGCTCCAAAGAGACTTGTAACCCATACGGACCAATAAGGGAGCGCGTCAACTATCACGTGCAAGGCTGCTTGGCTTTAATTTTCAAGTTCAACCAATTATATACGACTATGTGGAGCCCTACTTAATTGCTTCAGCCATCTACATTTAATTATTCATTCTTTTAATTAGATAAACCCTATTTGTATTATTTGTTAGGCTTAAAAGTAAATGCAATGGTCATTTAATTACGATGATTAATATACAAGTAACGGTAAGAAAAAGAATATTAAATTTTTATAAAATTCTCAATAATGACCTGGAATAAAAAATAATATTTTCTAGTCTTAGCCTGTTAATTAAATATCATAGAAAAAAATTAATTTTTCAATAAGTCATATTTACTTATTTAGTGACAGTTAAAACATTTCAAACATGTTTTTTAAATTCAATAAACAGTCACTGCCACGTGGCAGCAATCTCACATTTCTGAATGATGGAAACTGTTGCCCAGTCACAGTGACCCAGAGTGACCCAGGTCACTTAAGTTAAGTGACCCAGGTTATTGAGTTCATTCTAACCCAACGGATGAACTTGCTCTAAAGACCAAGTGTGGGTGTCGCTTGCTATTGTTGTGGATATATGTTTAGGGTTTTATAGGACTAGTATTCAAAACTCAAACCAGCTGGAAGAGAACTGAAAACGACAAATCCTGCATGCATTTCATTGCTATCTATCATCACTTCATCATGTAGGATACACATAATTGAAGGCAAACAGAGTTAGAACATTTGCAACTGAAGGCAAAAATGTTTGCCTATTTTAATGTGTAGTACTTGTTTCTTTTTTAGGCCTAGTTTGGTACAGTTTCGCTTTTTAAAAAAAAAAAAATCAACTTCTATCTGAACTTTTAGATTTTATAATGTTTGGTAAATGAAAGAAAAACAACTTTTTTTTCAAATTACAGGTCACTAGCAACAACTTTTATTTTAAAAGCAGCTGTCACTAAAAACACTAGAAATTAATAAATTTTAGGGTGCGTCTATTGTCACCCCACATGTTGATTTATTGAAAGACTAAAATGCTCTGATGTAAAATTACAGCAAGAGACAATAATTTATTATAAATTACAATTTTTTTTCATTTTTTTTTTTGAAAAATATCAAAATGATATATTAATAATTCTCAAGTTAGAGAAAACCATTACATATCCTCCCTCTACCGCCGACTAAGGGTAGATAAAAAGTTTATGATTTTATCATTTTGTTTTGGATGAACACGTACTTCGTAAACACTAACTTATAATTTATCATATTTGGTTATTATATGGAGTCTAAAGACACTAGCATTCAACCTGAAGATGAGGTGAACTGTTTTTATTTTTTTTTCATTGTTGATCCTCTGTCTATTCCTTAACATTTCCTATGTCGATTTTGCATATAAATTTCCATGTCTAATCGCTCATTTATATTCGATTTGTTTTTTTTCATCAGAGTCGGAGCTTTTTCCAAGTAATGGTCGTTTGATATTGTGTGTATTATATAAAATTAAAAAATATATATGTAGGGTGAGAAGAGAATGTAAGGTGAACAAAGCAAATGTGAAATTGAAAAAAATATATGTAAGGTGAACAAAATAGAATTGGAAAAAGGGTATTTTTGGTATTATAAATGGGTGGACAAATTAAGTAGACTTACAATTAAAAATAAATAAGTAGGGTGTGAAGAAAATGTGGGGTGAACAAAATGGTTTGTGAGGTGGCAATAGACGCACCCTAAATTTTATCTTGACAACACTTTTAAAATTATTTTAATTCACAGCTGATTATTTTCGCAGTACAACAACAACAATTTTTTTTTTTTAAATCACAGCAATATCAAACTAACCTGAAGGTATAAGGTTGTTGGCAATCCTTATATAGAACAAAACACAACCTATGAAGCCTAAAGCAATTGAGACTGGTCTTGCACATCTGAAGAACAAGTTGAAGAAATCGAAGAACCAACATGAACTCATGGAACTCAGGTGGTAAAATCATGCATATGCATTTTATGGTTTTTCATAGAGGATAGCAGTATCACTTGCCATCTTAAAAATCTGGGTTTCCAACTTTTTGATCTTTTGTTCTGTTGTCTTATGTTTAAGTTTCTTTACCCTTGTTCCATAAAAACTATGTCTGGGTGAGATCCTCATTTGAATTTCAAATTGACAACTAAAATAAAAGACATGCTTTGGTGCTTAAATTAGTCTAGGATTTGATGCCTTTATCTCAACCCGTGACCCATGTTTTAGCTTTTAGGCTCCAGCTGTGGTTTGCTGTGTTTGTGATACACAAACCAATATTGCAGCTGTCTTTGTTTGATATCAGAGAAAAGTGGTTTGCTAAACCAATGTGGTATTATGCTTTTGGAAAAAGTTTGCAAAACCTTTTGTCTCTTGCTTTTAAATCAAACATTGTTTAGGATAGTTTTGTTTCTTTCTTTCTTGGCCTAGAACAACTATATATGTCCTCTCCTTTTCAGAGTTTGGCCAAGCACAAAAGTCCAAAACTCCCTCCTTGCTTTGGCCCTCGTGCTTGCCCTCTTGTGGCACCTCTTTGGTTTGTGTCTCTCTCTTGTTAGAGCACTCCATCAGCCTATATATACTGAGCAAGGCTGCCTTTGCTCAGTGGTTGTCAAAATGTAGTTTCTACGTTTGCTTTGTTGGGATTATCCCTTTGTTTTGGTTTTACTTTGCATTGTTCCTTAGTCTCTAAGTCTTCCTTTTGTGATTATAAACCTTAGAACTGAACAAAACATCTTCTCATAAACTCATTGCATTCTGCATACCATGAGATCAGTTGGTAGTGCAACAACCCAGGAAGTGTTTATGAAAGAAGCAGCTGAGGATAGCTAAGTTATGATGTATCATGCTGAGGTAGCTGGGTTCATGAAAGAATCAGTTTAGGATAGCTGAGTTTTTGAGAGTGAAACTTCTTAAAAGCCTTCAAGAAGAATCAGTTAAGTAATAGCTGAGTTCTTAGTTGAAACTTCTTATACCTTCATGTGTAGCCACTTAGAGACAAAAGAGGTAGATCTAGACTGGTTTGGTACTAGATAGGATAGCAAGTTGTTGCTGTATCCTATACTGTAATCTTGTAAGGAGTGAGGTACTCAGAAATAAGAGAGAAAGTATAGATCTAGACAAGTGGGTAGTTTAGGCAGGATAGCAAGTCGTTCATGTATCCCTAGACTATAATCTTGTAAGAAGTGAGTTTTACATAATGGAAAGGTTTGTCCCTCAAGAGTTAGGGGCACGTAGTTTTTCTCCCTGGTTGTAGGGTTTCTGCGAGTAAAAAACATATTGGTGTTCATTGTTATTTTACTGCAACTTTTATTTATTGTCATTGTGTATTTGTTATCCAGGATAGCTATAACCCTTGTTATCCTTGATAACGAATTTATACAAAAAAAGTTGTTAAGGGCCGAATTTATACCATATTTCATAGGTAAGATCCCTTAGTTATTGGCATACTTTGTTTCGGGTCATTTCATTGAACTTGTGTGTGACTGATTGTTAAATTTCTATTAATGTTGCAGCTGAGTATGCAAAGTTGCCAATTGTACCGGCATATTATCCGAGAATTGTGGACTATACTTATGGGGTCAACTTTGCTTCTGGTGGAGCTGGTGCTCTAAATGAAACACATGAAGGATTAGTACGTGTTCTGACTTCTAAACTTTGGGTCACATTCATAATTTCTGAATTTGTATCCTGATAACAAGGAGACGTAGTAATAAATAAAAGAACAAGTACTGGAAAGTAAAAGAAATAACACCAATACGTTTTTTATTCGCAGAAACCCTGCACCAGAGAGAAAAACTGCGTGCCCCTAACTCTTGAGGGACAAACCTTTCCACTATGTAAAACTCACTTCTTACAAGATTATAGTTTAGGGATACAACGACGATTTGCAATCCTGCCTAGTCTACCCACTAGTCTAGATCTATCTCTCCTGTCTCTGAGTGACTCACCTCACTCCTCACAAGATTATAGTCTAGGGATACAACAACGACTTGCTATCCTGCCTAGTCTACCTACTAGTCTAGACTTACCTCTCTTGTCTCTCAAGTGTTTACATATGAAGGTATAAGAAGAAGTTTCAACTCAGAACTCAGCTAACGCCTTTAACTGATTCTTCTTGAACACTTCTCAGAATACTCAACTCAGAACTCAGCTATCCTAATGAGAGGGATTCTTCAGACCTCAGCTAACGCCTTTAACTGACTCTCTAGAACTCAGCTCTCCTCGATCAACTGATCATTCTTGAGTACTTCTGGGGTTGCTGCACTACCATCACTCATGATATGCAGAATGCTAATGGGTTTATAAAAAGAGTTTTTGCTCTTGCTCTTGCTCTAAGATTTACAATCACCAAGGGAAGACTTAGAGACAAATGAGCAATGCAAGGTAAAACCTATACCCAGCTAAAACTATGTAGAAAACTACATCTTGAACAACCGAAGAGCAAGAAGAGACTTGCTCCATATATATAGGCAAAGTGCAAGCTAAAGGAGAGCATGCATGTTTACCAAAATGGGAGGCAACTTTTTGGACTTTAGTCCTTATCCAAACTCATAAAGTGAGAGGGCCAAGGGACAAACAAAAGGCTCCAAGAGAGTAAAGACAAACACAACTCTCTTATATCATAATGGTCCAATAAGGAAGAGACAAAAGGTTTTGTGAATGAAAGAGACACAACAAAACCTATTCCTATATGAGATCACATAGGTCAGCTGATAGCTTGGGCGGTGCATCACATGGCTCAGCAGCTGACTTGGTTTGTGTATCACAAAACCCAGCTGGACTAAAAAAGGAGCTGCCTAAAAGTGCTTTAGTCATGTGCTCATGGGTTGGAAGAACAACACAACCCTAGACTAACTTCGAGCTCAAGCACGATGAAAAATGTTTTGCTAAAAGAGATTTGAAATTCAAATACTTGAAAAGCTTACGCAAAACCATTTAAATCTGCACGAAGTCAGACTCAGAGATTAGGATAGATACAACAGGGGTATCCACCAAATCTGGATAGCAAGCAGAGCTGCCATCCTGAATGAATGTGATGCACATGCATGAACTACCTGATGTACATGAGATAAAAACAAAGAGTCAGCTAATATATTAGTTTGCGTATCACAAACCTTGCTGGAGCCTCTAAACTCTAGTCATGTGGTCACGGGTTGGAAACACTACACAACCTTAGACTGACTTGAAGCACCAAGGCAACGACAAATGTTTTGCTAAAGGGGATTTGAATTCAAACAGGGGAATTCAAACTAATGATACACAAATAGCAAAAGCATTTAGACATGCATACATATAGACCCAATAGATTAGGACAGATACACCAAGAGGTATCATCTTATCTAGGATGACAAGCAAAGCTGCCATTCTCAGTGAAAAACATGAGATGCATATGCATGAACTACCTGATGCACATGAGATCTTGGCAGGTCTTCATTCTTCACTTGTGATATCCTTACCATCAGGATATGTAAAATTCTTAATGAAAAGCATCAGATGCATATGCACCAGTTACCTAGACACATGTGATCTTGTCAAGTCTTCATTCTTCACTTGTGATATCCTTACCATCAGGATATATAAAATAGCTTGTGTCTTGTGTTTTGATCATAAAAGGGATAGCCAATAATCCTTATACCAACAGATTAGCATAATTTAATTATGTGAATTCTCATTTTTAGGTTATACCCCTTAATCATCAACTGCATCTTTTCGAGAATGTGGAGAAGCACTTGAGGCACAGTCTAGGTGATGTAGAAACCACACATTGCTCTCCAATGCTGTTTACTTGATCAGCATTGGAGCCAATGACTATATCGCTCCATTATCTACAAATTGCGGTTTCTTCGAGACACACTCACTGGAGGAATATGTTGGCATGGTGATTGGGAACCTCACAAATGTGATCAGAGTACTAGACTTCTTCTTTTCAAACGTCCTGTTATAGTTCATTTGCATATATGAATCATCACACACATTTTGGAGGAGTTGCGCTTACTTAATATTCTTTTTCTCAGGAAATATATAACAAAGGAAGACGGAAATTCGGGTTTTCAAGATTGCCACCTCTGGGTCAGGTACCAGCCCAGAGACCAGGAAACAGAGGCACCTGTGTTGAAGAACTTACATCGCTTGCGAACATGCACAACGCAGCACTTCCTGAACTCCTCGAAAAGCTGAAGAGCAAGCTGCAAGGATTCAAATATTCAATTGCAAAACTAGATACTTACCTTACTGAAAGAATCAATAACCCATCTGAATATGGTATATATTGCATGACCTCAGTCCCTCACCTTCCTAAACTAGTATATTTGTATTCATTCTCTTATCTGAATTTGTGTCATAAGCAAAATTATGCATCTCTTCTGATGTTCCACTTGTAATTATTGATTGTGTTGCGAAGGTTTCAAGGAAGGAAAAGCTGCATGCTGTGGCTCTGGTCCATATGGAGGTATTTTTAGCTGTGGAGGAAAGAGAAGTGTGACTGAGTACTACTGGTTATGTGCTAATGTTAGTATGTATTTTTCGACTCTTTTCATCCAACCGAAAGGGTTTACCAGCAAATCTCCAAGCTATGGTGGAACCAAACTCGTAATGACAGAGAGCCCTGCAGTAATCTGAAAGAGCTATTATGGATCTATTTGGAGGCGTGTAGCCAAATATGGATCTATTTGTTTCATATTCTGTTCTGATCTGAAAATGAGGTAAACCTGCTATGTAATTTCAAGTGGCCAAATATAAAAGAATTTGCAATCATGGATTTTGCAACATTTGACATCAATAATTGACCAAATTTTGGTTCTTTTTTTTTTTTTTTTGTAAAAAAATTGATTACGTGGTGTGTCAATACACGTGATGTGTTAGACAGACGTGAACATCTTCTTTTAAATTATAAAATTGCAATGAGAGGCAAACTTTTATTTTTAATTAAATATGGATATAGTTTCATTGATTATCCTCGGCTAAAAAGCTCATACATCAAGTGACAACATTGTCCCAAATAATTAACTCGGAGGTAACAAGCTTTATGAAAAATAGGTATCCACGAAAGATAGGTAGTTTTTATTACAAGTGAGCACAAATCAAACCTATACAAATAACTTCAAACTACAACTATCTAATTCCCATGAAACGGAAATACTAATTGCCTAAAAACCTCAGTTGGTGACCCCAATAAGATATGTAAGGGTGTGATAGATTAAGAAATTTTAATAATTAAAAGAAAAATTTGATGGTGAGAGCCTTTTGTGTGCCCAAAGCAGTGAGTCGGGTGCCCACAGTGACTTGGGTGTCCAAATTGTTTTAAGCTGCTTTGCTAATTTGGGCTCAAATATGTTTCAAAAAAAAAAATACTGGGCTCAAATATTGGGTTGACAGGTCTGCCTTTTACTTTGAGGTTACCTATTTTGGGATCACCACTAGTCCCTGTGCCAAGCCCATTTACTTAGATACTGTAGGGTTGTTTATGTTTCAACTTTCTAGTAAATGAAACAGATTACTCAGTGGACCCCGGATTTATCTCGATGTTATGGTGAAGCCTTACTCCCAATGTCAGAGGAGACCCCTACATAAATCTGGAAAAGGAGGACTGCTACTTATTAGTGAGCATGTTATATTTCATTTGAAGTAGTATTGAAAGATCAAACAGACGTTATTGATGTTTTTTTTATTCTAGAGTTCTCGACACTGGAGGAGAAACGAAGAAGACGTTATGCTAAATCCTTCACGCAGTTAATATGCAGAGTTAGAACATTTGCAATTTTATTTGCTCATGTCAATATGAAGTACGTCTTCGATTCCTTTCTTACAAGAATCAGCAATTGTTTTCAATGGGAGAACAACTTTCTTACAAAAACCAGCAACTGTACATGTTTTGAATGGGAGATTATCTTTGGCCTTGTTAGTGTGCATCAGATTCCTAACCCAGATTACAGGTTACTATATAGGCTAGGCTTAACAACTTCTAGCTAACTGAATCTACAGCTTCTGACCCGTAGCTGCGCCAATCTTTACCCATCAGCCAAGTCAACAAGAGTTGGCTGAATGATATAGACTTTCCTTTCTAGAAGTTGTCTTTGAATTTATACAAAGCTAACTGTGGAAGGCTGCTAATTACACTTACGCTGCAGATAATGTTGCAGTTGATACTCTTAAGACTTCCATTATTTCAAGTAATTGACTTCAACACCAGACATTGTTTTTCAAAATCCTCCGCTATCTTTTTGGATAAGTTAAATCAATTTCATGCAGCTGACCAAAGAATAATTATGATTCACGTTGAAGCTCAATCTCTTGAATTATTGTCAGGAATTTCTCTTATTATAGTGTATAGAGGACAAAGAAAGTTTAGATAAGGAAGACAAAATCTCTCTGTCATATATACTACTCTCATACTCGTCGGTTACTTTGAATTTTCGTTTGCGTTGAATTCCATTTCGAGAGAAACAGAGGCAATCAAGAGACAAGATCGACCCGACACTCACACTTTATATAGAACTGAAACAGGGGAGAAGATGATGCAAAAAGATACAGACTGGAAATCTGGAATGGCAGCTTTGAAGTTCCATGTTCTTATCTTGGCATTCTGGGCAGGTGTGCTTATTCCTAGCAGCTGCCATGGTCATTCAGGCCTTATGAGAAAACATGCAGCCCTGTACATATTTGGTGATTCATTGTTTGACCCAGGAAACAATAACTACATAAATACCACCAACGATTTCAAGGCAGATTGGCTTCCCTATGGTGAAACCTTCTTCAAGTACCCAACTGGCAGATTCTGCGACGGACGCCTAATACCAGATTTCATTGGTAAGATCCTTTAGTCATTCGCATACTTATTTGTTTCGGTTCATTTCATTGAACAACTTGTGTGTGAGACTGCTTGTTAAATTCCCATTAATGGTGCAGCTGAGTATGCAAAGTTGCCAATTGTACCTGCTATTTATCCGAGGATTGTGGACTACACTTATGGGGTCAACTTTGCTTCTGGTGGAGCTGGTGCTTTAGATGAAACACGTAAAAAAGGATTAGTACGTCCTCTGCCTTCTACACTTTTGGTTACATTTATACTGTTGTTTCTGAATTTGGATCTTGGGTGTTATTTTTTTTTTTTTTTTTTTAGAACTTGGATCTTGGGTGATTAGCATGATTTAATTTTGTGAATTCTTGTTGTTAGGTTATACCCCTTAATTATCAACTGCATCTTTTCGAGGATGTGGTGAAGCACTTAAAGCACAATCTAGGTGATGCAGAAACCTACACATTGCTCTCCAATGCTGTTTACCTGATCAGCATTGGAGGCAATGATTATTTCGCTCCGTTAGCTACAGATTGCAGTTACTTTGAGACTCACTCACAAGAGGAATATGTTGGCATGGTGATTGGAAACCTCACAAATGTGATCAATGTATTAGACTTCTCCTTTTCATACATTCTGTTATAGTTTATTTTCATATATGAACCATCTTACACATTTTGTTGGAGGAATTGGTCTTACTTCATATGCCTTTTCAGGAAATATACAACAAAGGAGGACGGAAATTCGGGTTTACAAGATTGCCACCTCTGGGTCTTGTACCATCCCAGAGACCAGGAAACAATGGCACCTGTGTTAAAGAAGTTACGTCGCTAGTGAACATGCACAATACAGCACTTCCTAAACACCTCGAAAAGCTGAAGGGCAAGCTGCAAGGATTCAAATATTCCATTGCTAAATTAGACACTTACCTAACTGCAAGAATCAATTACCCATCTAAATATGGTATGTATTGCATGACCTCAGTCCCTTTTAGTATATTAATTGGTGTTCATTTCTCTTATCTGCATTATTGTCATAAACTAAGTGATGTCTTTTAATGTTTTGTTATTATTGATTGTGTTGTAAAGGTTTCAAGGAAGGAAAGAGTGCATGCTGTGGCTCTGGTCCATATGGAGGAATTTATAGCTGTGGGGGGAAGAGAGGTGTGACCGAGTATCGGTTATGTGCCAATGTAAGTGAGTATGTCTTTTTCGACTCTTTCCATCCAACCGAAAGGGTTTATCAACAACTTGCTGAGCTATGGTGGAACCAAGTTCCTAATGCCAAAGAGCCTTACAGTAATCTGAAAGAGCTATTTGAAGTGTAGCCAAGTAATATGGATCTATTTGTTTCATAATCTGTTCTGATGTGAAAATGAGGTAAGCTGTTATGTAAATTCAAGTGGCCAAAAACATAAGAATCTGTAATCATGGATTGTGCAATAATTGGCATCAATAAAATGTGTCATTGTTTGCATCAGAAGAGATTCTTGTATCTGCTGGGTGCACTGCGCTGGACTCTTAACACATGAAAATGTGAAATCCACTCTAAACAGTAAGTTCCACATCTAATGCTGTGAGGAGTTTGGCGCAGTCAATGATTTGGTGTGTTGAAAATGCCTTGAAGAGACTGCTGCCTAGACACCATGGAGGAGCTCTAACAAAGTTGGGAGAACAAATTTCAAATAAGATGCTAAAAGATATGCTGACAAGCTGAGAATTGTCTTATAGATTCATAATTATCAATATAAGACTATGTCATTCCAGTTGCAACTAAATATGTCTGTGCCCTTTAAACTGGCTGACAATATGTAGAGGGAATCTAAAGAAGGATTTTCTGTTTCTCATCTTTAGTACCTGTGATGTTAAAAGATAATTGGACTTAAATCTTCAAGCATATGTCAAACTCAAATCAAGTGAAATTGAACTTGTGCTTATTCTACTCACTCGATAGCATTGATCATACAAATTTTCTGTTAGCAGTGGGATCTATAGCATGCTCTTATATTAGAGATTCCTCAGAAATTTGACTAGCTAGATTCAAATTTGGGAAACTGTTAAAAGATATGCAAAACATGTTTTTTCTATAAAATAGTCAATTGTTGGAACTTGTGTGGTATTTATCCCACATTGAAGAATAATTAAATGTGTGAGTCTTTATATGGAAACACCCATGTGACTCATTAAATGGATGATAGGCCTAGTATGGGCTTGATGGGCTATCTATTGGGTTTCTAATAGATATAAATAAATATAATATATATATTTAATAAAAGTCAAAGATTGGGCTATGTTGATTAAATCCAAATTTAATTTTTTGGAAATTAATATTATTTAATTTAATTATTAAATTTGGATAAATATCAAAAGACATAACTGTCCGAGCAGTTGTGTCTTTCTGAACAGTTATACCTGTTCAAATTGACTTTTATATAAAGACGACTTCTGTTGTTGTTTTGATTATCCGAATCATTCTTCTTCTTCTTCCTCCCCAAAACTATTTCTTCTGAAGCATAAAGTAAATTCGCCAGGGTCAAGTTCGTGTGCAAGAACTTGAACCAGATAGTTGTATCCTCTGGATAGACGTCCGAAACTGCAGCACAAGTGGGAACGAATTTCTGTCTTAGGTCACTGCAAGGCAGGCCTCTATCTGATCAATCAAGTTAGTGTTGTTTGTTTTCATTGTTAATTTTTCAATTTCGTTTTGATTTCATTGTTATATATATATATATATATATATATTGTTTTGTAACGGATATTGGATTGGTTCTAACAAAATGATACTCCATCCAAATTTACATGGCTTCAATGGAGTACTTTCAGCTGCTACTCAAGATTACAAGAACATGAAGACGTTATCAGATTGTGTAGTTGGAAGAAAGCATAGTTGAGTTAAGATTGCCTCAATGATATATCAACTCCCGGATAGGCGTTGGACATTTTTAGGACCCATATTAATAGTGTCAAACATAATTAGTTGACATTGTTATGTATGGCAATATTACTGAAACTTGCTGTTTATGCAACCAGCACTCAGCTGGAAAAGATACTTAGCCAAGTAACCAACCATGTCTTTCATTTTGCCAAACAGTACAATCTAAAAACAACAGGTGCTTTTACAGCTCTTATCCAATAACTGATATGGATAACTTGAAATCAAACAATTGCCTTATAGCAAAAGAACTAATTAGGACAGTTATATGATTAGCCTAAAATTGTGTAAAGGGTTTTGGTGTTAACAAAGGACAATAAAGGCGAGGAAAGGGTACTGTTGCTAAAAAGCTAAGATAATATTGTACCTAAATTGAACGCATTAAACAGAACAAAAGAGAAAATACAGATTCAATACATACCATCAATAGCTTGGGCATCAATGGCAACAAACTCCACTTTTTGTATAATCAATAGTTTTGGCTACCAAAACTCTTTTCATATCGTATGATCCTCCTGGTTTAGGATTAAAAAAAAAAAATACTAATTGATAATTAAACATATCAGAAAACTACTGCAGCATGCTCATTCTAATAAAATTCTTGACAAGCTTTTACTGCAGCAAATTTACAAAAGAAATATACACAAATAAAGTCCTGGAAACCAGCTACATTTGGTTGCATTTGTGCAAATATTCACTCAGCCTAAAGTTTATCTTAATTAGATAGATACTTAACAGAATCACAGTATCACACCTTCTTGGTTAATGTCCTATTTTAAAGAAAGAAACCTATGCTCATTAATCATTAAAATATGTTCAGTGATGCACACAAGTACAGATTCACAAGACATTCATACTTGTCGATAACTGGAGTGGAGACACAGCCCATATCATGAACTCATGGTTTCCAGAAATGTCTTAAACTGGCTTGTTTGAATGTCTTTCTTGCTTGCGTCCTCCATGGAGAAATTATTTGAGACGACTAACATTCCTTCTACCTAACAGTTAACCAAATAAAGTCAATGCCTACAACTCATTACAATAATTTTCTAAAGCTAACATTCTTTAGAGAATTGCTGGATGATGAAATCAAATATAGTGAAACAAATACAATGCACATCAGCAAGAAGCACGGATTTGAATTTTGAATTTGAGAGTCAAACAAGGATGGCATCGAAATAATCGTAACATTAGGATCGAAAGGAATCACAGAGGAAAGGAAAGCTCTGTGCAGACAGAGGTCAATTTAGAGAGAGAGAGAGAGAGAGAGAGAGAGAGAGAGAGAGAGAGAGAGAGAGAGTAGTAGTTAGTT
>NC_020496.1:25029719-25060955 GCF_000184155.1 Fragaria vesca subsp. vesca | reverse complement strand
CAACTGAAGTATGATAATTTGTTGCAGAACTTTCTACACACGAATCACAAGATTTGATCTGGTACTGTTTATTGTCACAATTATGGTGTCACGTCTGCAATTTTCCTTTCCAAAATTAATGACTCAAAAAAGCACTTTGCACAGAAAGTTGTCCAACACCAAGCTTTATCTACTGAAAGTATGTATGATCCACATGCCTGAGCAAATAGACAGGCATTCAACTTCAACCTCCAAACTCATGAGGTCAATCCCCCACTCCTTAATCTTTTCTGCCTCATAATGCTCTACACATCACTCTCAACTTGGTTGTTCCTGTCCAAGTAAAGAAAGAACAATACTTGACTGCAATATCAGTTACACAAGATTGCTCAGCAACATTGTAGTTTTGAGTATCTGGAAGAAAAATAATCAAAACTGGGCAGATTTCTCATACTGCAGTGGATGCAATACAAACATGTACACTTTCCCAAAAGTAAAAACTGAATATCAAAACCCACACGTACATTTGTAGTTAAACTTGGCTGGGTCACCTCAATACAGCTTTTGGATTGTTTATGCTGCTGAGTATCAGAAGTCTTATGCTTATAGCAGTAATGCATCAGCAGCATCTCCACAAGTACAAAATAACAAAGAATTTAAGGTAAGAGCATGAGTAAGACAATGGTTTTCAGTACCAGAGATGAAAATGATTAGAACTATAAGACTGCCCTGGTATGCCTGGAAATCATTCAATCTTCTCACTAATGCCATGTACTCATAAGTTATAACACAAGATGTGACTCCATAGAGCTTCAAAACAATACCATTTACAGAAGTAAGGTTGGGAAAATCTGCAACAACAAAACCTGATATCTATGTGCAAGTATACATATGAAGAACTTGGGATACGTTAAGAAATTTTTTCACTAGTCTTTATTTAAGTCTTGCTGAGACGCCCCTACATTTTCCAGCCAATCAACAACTTCTTTGATGCTTGGTCTCTTAACAGGGTTCTGGTTGACACACATGCAAGCTACATCAAGAACCTGCAGCATCTCTTCTTCAAAGCCTTTCCCTCTCAAAAGAGGATCAAAAACTTCCTCAGCTTTGCCTTCCTTCCTCATTTGCTGTACCCAACTAACCAAGTCTCGTGACGTCCTAGGTTTGCATACCTCAAACGGCCTTTTTCCGGTGAGCAGCTCAAGCATTACAACACCAAAACTGTACATATCTCCTCTTAAAGTGGCCACCCATGCTTGTCCATACTCAGGAGGAATGTAACCGAGGGTACCAACAAGCTCGGTTGTAACATGAGTTTCGTAGGGAAGAATCAATCGGGACAACCCGAAATCAGCAACATGTGCTTTGAATTTATCATCTAGCAGGATGTTGCTGGACTTGATATCACGATGCACAATGTGTGGCTGACATATTAGGTGCATGTAAGCCAACCCATCCCCTGCTCCCCGTGCAATCTTCAGCCGTGTTGGCCAATCTAATTGGGAAGCACCATCAGGTTTCTCATGTAACCAGAAATCCAAGCTTCCGTTCTCCATGTAAGAATACATTAATAGGCGAACACCATCATGCACGCAATACCCTTGCAGTGAAACAAGGTTATCATGTTGAGCAGTGGAAAGCGCCTCAACCTCTGCCTTGAACTCTCTTTCCATCAAACCCAAGTCTCCTGAGAGCTTCTTAACAGCCAGATTGGTTCCATTTGCTAATGTTGCCTTGTATACCAGACCAAAACCTCCACAGCCAATGATGTTTGCTTGATTGAAGTTGTTGGTTGCTTTTAGGATTTCATATATAGTAAGATCCTTGATTTCATTGGTGTTGGTAGGGAAGACGATGACTAGGCTGGTATCCTTCTCGAGCTCAGGAGTAACAGCAGAAGTGGAATAGCTAGAGATTGTATCCAATTCCATCTTGTCAGAATCCCCTCCTGGGATGATTCTTCTCTTAGATAACATCCACACAGCTAGCATTGCAATGATAAAAACAATGCCAAAACAAATAGAAGATGCAAGACCAATCAGAAGGATTCTGTTTGACCTCCGAACATGAACCGGTGCTGATGATTGAGGTGCTGTTGATTGAGAGCAAGAGTGCTGTGTAGTCGAAGGACCACATAATCCTGGATTCCCTTCAAAGCTCGAGTTGGTAAAAGTATTAAACTGACCTCCATATGGCACTGGTCCCTGAAGATCATTGAATGCCACATTGAAGGAAGACAAGAAATGCAAACCTTTGAGAGCAGCAGGTATTTCACCAGAGAAGTGGTTGTAGGAGAGATCCAATTTCTCTAAGTTGGTGAGATTAGATATCTGAACCGGGATGCTGCCAGAGAAACTGTTGTGACTAAGGTCCAACACAAGAATGAACTGCAATTGCCCTATCTCGGTGGGGATAGTGCCACTAAGGCTGTTATTTCCGAGATATATAGCTGGTGGAAGGCTGGACAGCTGATTGTACTGCAGATTAGTTGCATTTTGAGGAATCACAAAGACTGGCAACTCTAGGTAACTGCTGTTTGCTAAACTGGTGGCCTCTTTTGATGTCAAACCTGGCATCCCACAGAGCTCCTTAGGAAATCCTCCGGTAAGTTGGTTGTTGGACAAATCCATGTAGAAAAGGTCTGGCAGACTACCAAACCAACTAGGAATTGAACCGGTTAACAGGTTAAACGACAGGTCCAAGACTTGAAGTTTCTTAAGCTTCCCAAGCCATGTAGGAACTTGACCTGTGAAATTGCAGCCACCCAAGGCAAAAACCTGTATATTCTGAAATCCATCAGAGCCTACTAGGCCTTCATCATCTGGTAAGGGTTCATTCATAAAACCCTTACCGAGCACAAGAGTGGTCAGATTCTTACAACTCCTTAGAATTCTAAAAGCCCCAGTGGCATTGGTTAAGAAGTTGTTAGAGATGGATAGGAAAGCCAGGGATTCTAGTCCAACTATTTCAGGCGATATCTGACCTGTGAGCCGGTTACTAGCAAATCTAAGTGCTGTTAATGACTTGCAAGAGTAGAGGCTCTGTGGTAACTCACCAGTGAAGTTGTTGTTGCCAAGGTCGAGTGTGGTGAGGTGTTTGAGTGCAGAGAAGTCGAAGGCAGAGAGTTGTCCAGACATATTATTGACCCTCAAATTCAAGGTGGATAGATTTGTGCAGTTTTGGAGAGATGCAGGCAAGGAACCTGTGAGGTTGTTGATGTGGAGAACCAGCTTTTCCAACCTGAAAAGGTTACCAATTTGGCTTGGTAATGTCCCCATGAATTGGTTCGAATAGAGCTCCAAGATCTTCAAATTTGTTAAACGCACAATGCCATCACCAATGGGTCCTGATAACTGATTGACAGGCAGGGACAGCTGTTGGAGATCAGCCAGGTCGAAAATGTCATCAGGTAGAGGACCAGAGAGAGCATTGAATCCTGCCCGAAAGACTTGGAGCTTCGAACAAGAGCCGAGTCCGGTGGAAATAGAGTCATTGAATTTGTTGGAGGAGAAGTCCAAGATAATGATCTTGCTGCCATTTTTGCACAAAACAGAAATGGGAATGGAGCCAGTTAAGCTGTTATTACTGACATTGAAAACGGCAAGCGAACCTGCAGCAACGGATGGCATAAGGATCGAAGATGGGATTGTCCCATTGAAGTAATTGCTCGATAAGTCAGCAATCTGAAGCTTGCTGGCATCGTCAGCTGAGAGTGGCAGATACCCGTTGAGCCGATTGAAGCTCAAGTCAAGAACTTCAAGTCGAGACAGGGATTGAAAGAAACCCTCAGGGAGAACACCCAATAGGGAATTGTGGGAGAGATCAAGATGGGTGAGATATGTGAGGTTAGTGATAGCTGGACTGATCAGACCACTTAATCCTCTTCCGGGTAGAGACAGATTAACAACTCGATCATCTGCGCCGCAGAGTATTCCTTCCCAGAGACAACAATCAAAAGAAACAGACCAATTCAATGGGGTGGAAACCTTGAAAGACAGCTCCAAAGACAAGAGAGCATCTTGGTCCAGTTTGTTACAAACAGCAGAAGCAGAGCAAGGAAACAGAAGTAGAAGCAGCAGAAGGGAAGCCCATTTAGCCAATGTTGGACATGTTGGCTGCTGCTTGTCGTGTTTCATCGGAACGAGAGAAGAAGACATGAAGAAGACTTGGCCGGCAGTCATTGTAACAAACACGTCGCCTTCATTTTAATCATCCCCCCAGTCTAATAGGGGGGTACCAATGTATATGTGTGTCTGTGTGAGCTAGCTAGCTACCTGGTACAGAGAGAGAGAGAGAGAGAGGCCAAGTGACGTTGACATGGGCATAGAGAGATGATGATGATAATGATAATGATAATGATAAACAAATCAAAGAAGGGGAGGGAGAAGAAAGCGTTTACTTTGTGGTGGTGGGCGGCTGTTAGTGGCTGTCGGTGTTGTTGGACATTTTCTAATCTAGCAATCATGATGGGGATTATGATGATGGTGATGATCGATTGTTCTGGGCTTAGCGTATGTAGTAGGATTAGGATATTCACTTTCTGCAATATTCTTCGAAACACTTGGCCTTTTCTTCTTCCTCGTTCCCTTATCATTGCTCTCTCAATTCTCAAACAAACAACAAATGGGGGAATTTGGGGATGGATGGTTGCTGCTTGTTCAAACCAGGGTATGGGTCGGATTCGGGTAGTGAGTCGAAGACCACGAGGTTGCTGTGTTTGGTAAACGATAAGTTAAGGAATCTTCCCGTGGTGGTTTTGGTGACTTGGGGTTGGCAATCTTGCGTTGGTCAAAGGTAGAAAACTGGAGAAGGATTGGGAGAAAACAAATGGGCAAAATTGGAGCGAGGTGAACTGGGTAGGGGTAGAACAGGTGTCTGACCAAAAACAGAGAACAGAGGCCACAGTTACCCTATTGACCCAAGTCACCAAACAAAGAAACAGCCACAGTTACCCAGGGTAAACTTCTTATGCCATAGTTACTGGAGGCGTAAAACACTTTTTACTATCAAAATACCAATCAACGACTCAACATTGTGGGCTAGAGAAATTCGTCTGAATAATATATAAACTTTTACATTTTATAAATTTTGGTATATTAAGTTTTGAAAATATTATAACGGTATCTCATATTTTCATCTCGATCTAAGATTGATATATATAACCATTAAGATGACCAATTTATCCTTAAGTTCTTTTTTTTCTTAGTTTTTTTTATATTTGCTTTCATATTCAAGAAATATTAGAAGAGTTTTAGAATTTGATAATTTGGGTTGACATTTATAAACTTGAAGAAAATTGAAGAGGGGAAACATACAGAAGTTCAATCTTTGTTGTTACTGTTGACACTCAAGGATTTTGTTGTTACCGTTGACATTCAAGGAAGCGGGGAAACATACAGAAGTTCAATCCTTGTTGTTTCCGTTGACACTCAAGGATTTTGTTGTTTCTGTTGACACTCAAGGATTTTGTTGTTACCGTTGATATTCAAGGATGATTGAGATAAAAAACTAATTATTAGCAATGAGAAAGTGACGATAAATTTTTTCTCTACGTTCCTAAAAATATAAAAGGCCAAAAAAAATTAGAAAATAAAAACTAAGAAAAAAATAAAAATTAAGGGTAAATTTGTCATTTTTTTTTGTCTGAGGGTAAATTAGTAATCTTAATAGTTATATATATATATTAATTTTAGTTCGGGATAGAAACATAAAATATCATTCTGATAATTTCAAAACTTGATATATCAAAGTTTATACTGAGCAAAAATTCGTATATTATTCAAACGAATTTCTCTTGTCGGCTACGTTATGGGTGGCATATAACTTGAATCTTTACTTTGTTCAGTCGGCTATGTGCTAACTTTAATTTCATCCCATAAGACTGATCATAAGTTTGAATCCTGTTTTTTCTTTATTTTTGCTCCTCCTTCTCTTTTTAATTTGAGAAATTTTATTCACACATCTCAAAATACTAGATACACATCTCCTACTTAATACACCATCTATTAACCTTTTAATTTTAACATTTTACTAGATACACAACCCTAAACTTCCAAAACTATCCTCATACACAATACACCATATATATTCGCTACATACACATCCTCTTATTTAGATACCATTTTAACTTGACAAAAAATTATCCAGTTTGGATTTCTTCTGCAAAAACTCGATCAATGTTACTCATTCCCACATGCATCTTTCTTATTGTCATCCAACTTGGACCACAATATTATGCCAGCTAGATGAAGATTATTATTTGAGGTTACCAATTTCCTAGAAAAAGAAAAAAGATATCATCAATCTCTAAACTATTGCATATTAGTCATTTTGTAGTTTCATGATTAAAAGGAAGCCATCGACTTAGAAAGATTACTAATATATATAAATCAGAAATCAGACTCTTGGATGGGTGGCTATGATTATTAATAAGACCAAAGAATGAGTAAGGAAACAAGTCTAGGACATTGGAAATTACTGTGGTTGTCTTGCAGATCGAGCCACTATGGTAGCTAAACATCATTTTTTTCCATTCAAGTACCAGTTCATCATTCTTTTATTTTTAAAGAATAAATGCTTTTAGATTCCTAGTAGTTATTGCCAAGGCTATAATATCAATTAAACCATAAACTTCTATCTCTCCTTTCTCCATAGAACATAGACGCACTTGTCTAGATAACTGAAGTTAGGAAAACAGCTAGCATTTCAGCCATGTTATAATCTATATAATTTATAGTATTCTTCAGCCATCTTTTAATTCAGTAATTGAAAAGAAAACTAGTTTATTTAAAATTATGTCTATTTTAGTAATTTAAAATACCCATAAGATGTGATTATGAGTATATGAAAAAAATGATGTGTATTTAGTATTTAGGAGTATGTGAATAAAATTTCTTTTTAATTTTTTTTTTCTCTCCTTTTTCTTTAGTTACAAAAATTCTAGTACAAATTTTTTTATGCACTTACGGTCAACTTTACCCAGTATCGATTCATTGTTCCGCTACTGACAGAATGTGAAGTGAATGCAGGTAAGTAGTAGGTCCATAATTTCTGATAATGAATCTTCGATAAATTCTAACCAAGTACGACTTAACAGTTTCATAATCCTTATTCAGTTTATCATTAAGAAATATTAAGAATAGTTATCATCTCTTCACATTATCACTAATCACCATGATTAGTGTGCACTACTCACAGTTCTCTACGTGCAAAGTCAACTTAGGTATCATGACCCGCAGTTGTCGTTTAATATCAAACTTGGATTAAACGTTTGGAGACAAATATTTTTTCTGCAATTAGATTAATCACCAGCTGGGATGCACCAAGTCAATATCAAATGGAAAACCAAAACAAAAAAAGTGGTATGAAGCTAGTGGGGAATAATCAAATACTGAATGCATATGTCAAACAAAATAATAGGCCTCTGAATGGGATCCCACTAGCTACAAAGAAACACCTCATAGATTTGATCATTTCATATATAGATCTTAATTAGAATCAACTATTGTTCTTGATCAAAGAACTATTAAGACATCAATCTCTTGTGAATTGGGGTTTTACTTTGGTTTTCTATGCCCACTAGAACATAGTGTGAACTAAGCATGAATGATAAAATTGGAGATGTTTATAATTGTTGCTAAAGAGTGGTTTTCAAAGTTGACATGGATGTGAACTTGCTTCCAAGAAAAGGATTGTGTTAACACCTTCCATATTAAACTAGCTTTGGCACCTATAACATACGTGTGGATATGAATAATTAATTTTTCACCTCCGATAAACTATATCATATCGGTGTTATAGAATAAAAAACTATGCTAAGAAATTTTAAGTGCTACGTCACTGTACATAGAGTAACAATTAGCCTTGATGCCAATTGTCAACGGATTTTAAATATGTAAAATTCGCTTGCGCCATAGCTTGAAATCAATTGACCTTAATGCGGTATATACCAAATTACCAATTGGTTACAAAAAGTAGGAAGAACAAGGAGGGAGGAGGAAGAAAAATGCAGGAGGAGGTATCAAAGACGCGCGTTCTCTTTTTCTTTTTTTCACCTTCATATAAACATTTTGCTATTGAAAAATCCTTACAGAAGTATACTCTATTAAAGAAAAAAATAAATAAAAATAAAATAATAAAAAAAAACAAAATGACACGTGACAGAATAATATTAGATTACATATGAGTCCGGACCAGTGCATCCAGACCGGGTCAGACATAATTTTTTTTTCTTCCCTATAACCCAAAGAAGGAATTTTCAGATTTCTATTGTGGAACACCAAAAATTTATAATATAAGTCATGTTTTTCCAACACTTACATCAAAATCCGACTTCCTTGTAACATGCATACGGAAATATGACACGATAGATCAAGCACAACTCATTTCATTTATTCATTCATGAATCAGTTTGGCTCGACTACCACATTACTTTGGGTAAAAAGTCAATTATATAAACATCGAGTTCTCCAACATCAAGTACATTCCACAAACTTTATCAAAGTAGAAATCTGGGCATTGAACATGAATTCTGTAAGTGCTCTAGTGTGTAATTTCGCTTACTTCTTCAATTAGAGCCCAAAGCGGGCAAAAGGGTTACAGACCAGAGGGGCTCTAAGCTAAGAAGAACCAGGCCTGAGGGAAACAGGTCTCAAAGTTAAGGCCCAAAACTTACATTGAGCTCTAGTTGGTAATTCTTCTCAGTCAGTGTCATGGCCATAGTGACATTTGTATTTGTCACCGTCACTCTTCCTTTTCTTCCATCCATGCCAACCACAAATGACAAATGCAGCAGACATTTAAGAGACATTTAAATCTCGAACAAATTATCTAGCACAGTTATGTGCCCTAGTGTCCAAATCATGGAGAGTGAAACTAGCTCCCTAGTGCAGCCACGCGATCATTTTAGAAGTTAGATCTGCTTAAACGTTTTCCTTCCTTGGAACAACCATTCAACCCCAGCAGAAGGAAGTATTTATAGAAAGTTGGGTACGTACCCACTTCACCTTTTTGAAATTTAGTTTGCATAATTCCATATATGAACATACATGCATTCGATTTGTTCTGAGCTTGGATACGCTGTGGAAGTTTGTGCATGCTCGGCTCGACAAATACGTTTTAGCATGAAGATGGGTGTGCTTGGTCCTTGGCTTCTGTGCACTAGCGGATCCAGCCCCAGGCTCACCTGGGCTTAAGTCTAGGTGAGAATTTTCTAGTAAACAAAAAACCTACTTCTCATTGATGCGATCAAACCTCCTTAATCATTCTTTTATTCTGTTAATTAGCATTAGGACTAATTGTATTTCGTAGTCTTATTATCTATCATGCAAGTTCTTTGAATAGCTGAAAGTATGGAGGTCGTAGCTTGACTCTTTCTCCTATACAGTATGAGCTGTTGTATGCGCAACTCTTTTGAAGGTAACGAAGAAGAATGTATTTTACTTAATTTCTTTGTCTTAATTTCCTTGCAAACCCATGTTTACTAGTTTGAATCCATCGCTCATCTAAGAAAATATTCGTTTTAGTTATTATTAATCAAGCTGATGTCGTTTTGGCTAGACATCATCGACTCTGAAGTCTCAATTCCAAAATTCACAAACGTAGTCTTTCCGCTCTCCATCCTTAATTGCTAATTTGCTGCTCTCAAATTCTCATCATTGCCTCCCAATTTTAGTAGTCTTAGCAAGCTACTCGACGTCTCAATGTCTGACATTTTCAAGCTCGACCGTCTCTTTCACGACCCTCAAATTAAAAAAAAAAAATTCTACCACCTTCGAAAGTCGAATTTGTTGAAATTTATTTTTAGTGTTACAACTAATCCAGGTAAGAATTTCATCTTGGATCCACCACTGCTTCTGTGTGGGTTGCTCCTCTGCATTGTTGAAGGACATGTCCATTACTATGACTTTGTAGTAAGTAGTACTAGCTAGTACCCATTTATTCTCCAGTTTTCACTTTTCATGGTTGACACGGCCGGCCCTGAGATCGATCCGGGTGCTCCAGGCAAATATGAATATTGGTGTTCCATGCATATGCTTCATATGGTTTATTATTTTTCAGTCAGTACGTACTAATCAAAATTTTGCTGTAAGAACTTGACACTAAATCATATCAGGGAAAATGGTGAATGTTGATGTTAGAAAAAACTGAAAATTTGTTGAAAAACCTGAGAAGATGCATATATACTCAGCACTGTTTATCTGGCTTGCATGATATATCGCATACTAAACAAGGAAAATACTTGAACATTTCTTCATTACATTCACGAGAAACGGTTATTTATCATCCCAAAAGGTATTATTAATAGATGAATAAACTGTTTATGATTGAGATTCTTATAAACTAAAAGGTTCTGTAAATGAGATTCTTTTTTATATGGGGTGTGTGAAACTCGATCACCTAATTGCCAATTGTCTTTAAATTTGGATGAAGCTCAAGGAAGCCAACTTTACAAGGTTATGTAATACCAAGAGCATGCTAGTAATGAACGATAGTTTTCCTGGACCTGTCATTCGCGTGCAGAAAGGAGATACCGTCTATGTCAATGTTCACAATCCAGGAGACTATGGTCTTACTATTCATTAGTAATCAAGTAGTGACTAATCTCGAATCACATATTGTAACTATAGTGTAAGTACATTTGGAGTACCAAGTTTAAGACTGTTATTTTCTGGGTAGGCATGGAGTACATCAACCAAGAAATCCTTGGTCAGATGGTCCGGAGTATATCACAGTGTCCTATTGAGCCTAACACAAATTTCACTTACGAGGTTATATTTTCTGATGAAGAAGGAACACTATGGTGGCATGCGCATAGTGAATGGACCAGAGCTAGTGTCCATGGTGCCATTGTTGTTAAGCCCTTAGAGGAGACAGGTTTTCCATTTCTGGAGCCCGATGGAGAAGAAATAATTATATTTGGTAAGTATGATCAACTTCGTTCTTATAAATTTAAGCCTCAAATTTCTGTTTTTGATTGATAAAATTACAGTATGCTGGTAAGTGGTAACAAAGAATTGACAGTAAACTGAGAAAATCATAACCTGGCATTGCTGAGGAAACCAAATAAGCCAGGATCCATGCATTTGCTTTGAGCCAAATCCTAATTGTTGTCGCTCGGTTGCTCCTATTATATTTGCAGGATCTTGGTATCTTATTGAACGTCTGAATGAGGTGGTTGCCGAAAAAATCAAAGAAGGTCATGACACTCCTCGGTCTGATTGTTACACCATTAATGGACAACCTGGGGATTTTGGCTGGTGCTCAAATGGTAATTAAGTTTCTGTTGAAGAGATCTCAAATTTACGTAGAATGTTTGTTTATGAAATGAGACCACATTGTACTTGATTCTTTGCAAAAACAAAACTTTGCAGCATCAAAACAAAGTTCCGTTTTCTCCAAGTTTAGTTCGGTTCAGTTTACTTGAGCTAGAAAAACCTTGTAGAATCTGTAACTCATCTGTATCTGATATAATGTGAATGTTGTTTTGCAGACAGTACACATCGTTGGCAAGTGGAGTATAACAAGACTTATCTTCTTCGTATTATCAATGCTGTGATGAATGCAGAACTTTACTTTGCCATTGCTGAACATACACTCACTGTTGTTGGTATGGATGGATCCTATGTTAAACCCATTGTGACCGATTTTATCATGATTTCCACCGGACAAACCATGGACATTCTGGTCACAGCCAACCAGCCTCTTGGCCGATACTACATGGCTGGAAGACAATTTGACACTGCTATAGACGCATTTCAAGCCTATGACAAAACAAATGTGACAGCAATTTTGGAGTATAAAGGAAATTACTCCGACCTGGTATACCCAATCTTTCCAACCACCCTTCCTGCGTTTGAGGAAATTTTACCTGCAGTAAACTTCACAAGTCGCCTCAAAAGCTTAGCAAGCATAGACCACCCAACAAATGTGCCAAACAATATAACAACCATAATGTATATCACGGTTGAGATGAATAATGGCACCTTCATTAATGGTGGTGAAGAGATCAAGAGTGGCCTTGTATCCATTTTAAACAATCTAAGTTGGGTTAATCCATCAACAGATGTGCTACTTGACTACTACAGGTATTTACTTGAACTCCAAACTTTCCGATTTGTAACATATACTTCTATTTGAGGAACTGCTATGTAGTTTAATTAACCACATTATTGCAAACTACATTTATATGCAGGAACATGAGTGGATTTTATACTGCAGATTTTCCTGATTATCCACCATCAATGTTTGACTTCATAGCCGACGATCAGCCTCCTGATAGAACTATTGCAACTGTCAAAGCAACTAGTGTCAAGGTGTTAGAGTACAATGAAGAGGTGGAAGTTGTGTCTCAGGGTACTAATGTGCTTGATGGATCTGAGGATCATCCAATGCACTTGCATGGTTATAGCTTTTATGTAGTCGGATCAGGCTTTGGAAATTTTGACAACGAGACTGACCCTAAAGGATACAATTTGATTGATCCACCAAAGTTAACTACTGTTTCACTCCCAAAGAAAGGGTGGGTTGCTATCAGATTCAAAGCCAGTAATCCAGGTATATATGTTTCCTTTCGTAATAATTAAGTAATTGACTTAGTAAAAGATCGATCATGAGGGTGTACCCTTATCATGTGTGCCTTGTATATTGATTGGTAGCATGAATTGTGTTCGGAATATGGTAGGGCCGGGGTCTGGTTATGGCACTGTCATTTGGATCGACATTTCGGTTGGGGTATGAACACTGTGATAATAGTGAAAGATGGTGGCACGCCGGAGACGAGCATACGCAAACCACCTGCATACTTGCCTCCATGTAATGGTTCACCTGCCATGATGTTGGAAGAGTTTTATCATAATCATACAACCAGCAAGACAAGTAATTAAATAGATACCATCATCTCTTTGTAATATAGGGATATCGATCTTAGGTCTCCCATGGATATTTCTTTTTCACTGATGATTTATATAGTTATGATTACCGCAAGCTTGTATTCACTTACAGATGTTTTATCAATAAATAAATAAATAAAGAAAATACAATACAATACAATAAACAAACCCTAGCTTCAAAGAATAAATTGCTCTGCGCCTCTATTAAGTATGAATCAATGATTCTTGAGCTTAAAATTGCCCCTATAAATCAAAAGTAGATGGCTGGTCTGGAAGATGAACTGGGTTTCCTCTGGCTTGGTATCATGAACTGATGGAAGGGGTAATAAATTCTTTCTAGATTGTATCTTACAGCTGTTCAACTTTTATTTTTGTTGCCAACGGATGTTTGCTCATCTGTTATGGTTCAAGTGCGCCTGAATCCGCTCCGTTCTTTTTGGTCATTTTTACTATGTATGTATGTGCTTAGCTCAGCTGATGAGGCACAAACTAGCTAGGTGACGGAGAGAAGCCTAGCTACACATTGATCTCTAAAGCATCTGTTTTACTGTTTACCTACTTAGCATTATTATACCCCCAAAATTACAAATATACATGTAAAAAAGTGTGTAAAGCTAGCTATAAGAAGAAGATAAATAAAAAGCTAGCTAGTGTATATTTATACATGACAATGACTCGTTTTACGCGAGATCTCTTGAAATTAATCTTTCCAAAGAGTAGTAAACAAGTCATGATGGACGAGTGCGTACGTCTGATTTAATTTCATTAATTAAATCATGCATCGATGTTGTTTTTGCCGGGAAGTACGTAAGTGGTTCAATTCCTTTTAACTTACTAGTCCACGCATGCTCTATATATCGATCTGTTGACCAAACTACCAGTCCTTACAGTTCCATCACCACGTACGTACTTCAGATTTCTTTGTGAATACTTCAGATTTCTTTGTGAATACTCGAGGCTAATTGATAAAATCATAAGGATTCGATTAGCTGTAGATCCTAGAAAAAAAAAACAAAACGTTTCAAAATGTGCGGGATGTCTTAATCCTAAAATTAACAATGACAGGCCAGGATTGATAGCTAGCGTTTGTTATCCTCATAGATCCTTCGATCTGGGTTGTTTTAGAGAAACAATAATGCATGGCTTAATTTGGTTTCCTGTACGCGATTATTGGTTAACAGTGTTTGACTTACTGAATCAATGATAATTAAGTTAAAATAGTAATCTCCTTTGCAGTAGCACCATATATATACACCTATAACCAATTAACATGCCAATATGACAGTTTCTTTCACATTCTCGCAGCCTCGCCGCTGTCACAGTTATAGGTCTACATCGTTTTAATGTATGACATGTATACATTACTTTAAAGTAAAATGAATCATCAATTAAAATAGTAATATTAATCATATACTCATCTTCAAAATGGTCAAAAAACAGTGAATTCTCTTAAAGCATCTTGAGAAAATAGCAACGCTAGCTATTTTGTAGTCAAATATTAGCTAAAATAGCTAAAAAGTTATTTTGGCTAGCCAAAATACCTCTACATTAGCGCATCTTTAGTAATACTAGTAATTTTAAAGTTAAATTTTAGTCAAATTAGCTAAAATGTCATTTTGGCTAGCCATTTTAGAAATGTGGCTGCATCAATGCTCTTTATTTTAGCTAGCATTACATCAACATTATTCTTAAAATAGAAATTAAATGGTTTAAATATATTTATATATCACATAAAATATCTTACAAGGAATGTAATAAATTATAGCTAGCCTCATTTGAGCTATCTCGCTAGCTAAATATAGCTAACGAGATAGTTAAAAGTTATAATAGCTTAAGTTTGGCTAGTCTGCTAGAGCTCCTAAACATTCAAAAAAACTAAATACGCTCTCTAAAATAGCTAAAAACTAAAATAGAAAGTCTGTTAAAGTTGCTCTTAATATTTTCTATTTTAACTAAAGTTTGATTTACATTATTGATTAAATAAAGAAAAATTAATTTAAATGTGTTTTATTATTACATAAAACGACTTAAAAGAAATACTTTGAATTAACATAAATTATATGGAGAGCGAGGTAACTAAAAGTTAAAATAGCTAGTAACTAACTAGTCTGTTGGAGCTGGTAAAATTGATAAAAAAAACTAAACTCGTTCTTTGAAATTGCAACCAATATAGAGAGTTTGAGATAATATAAGAAATGTTAACATCATAACCTTATCCTAAATAATCATTGAGAGATTGAAAGGTTAAGACAGAAACTAATGAAATTGAAATCTGTTCTATATATATATATATACCAAATTAGTGCACCAAATAATTAATATTTCTTTATTTTTGGTCAATTTGTATTATTGCCTAGCACGGTATTATTTCCCAATAATATAATATATGATTGTTGTAATCCAATTTTAGTTGACTACTGTCCATGAGTTCACCCTCTACCACTCCCACGAGCTCATCTACTCCTACAATGATCGGCCATGACCTATTTCTTAATAACATGCATGTTTCAGCTGTATGCTAAAGCACATGTTATTCAATTATCACAAACCACATTCTTTAATTGAGTATCGATTATATTGCTTGGTTTGGATGAAACCGCACCTATAAAATTGGAGAGATACCAGGTCATGTAATTTGGAGTATTATGGCGAGCCTTAGCTACCTTCTTTATGTTTTGGTAAGCCTTTTGAACCCAGTTAGCTACCTTCTTTATGGTCATGACCGGTTCAACTATAAACCAGCAGCAGACGATAATGAGGTACAATATAAGACCTTGTTTGTGTTTGGAGACTCGCTGTATGATCCTGGCAACGATCAATACCTCCCTAATGTCACCGTAGAAGAATACCCAGCAACAACCTGGCCATATGGAGAAACCTTCTTTCATCGCCCCAACGGAAGACTTTCCGATGGCCGTATAGTCCCGGACTTCATCGGTAAGGTTAACCAAACGTGTCGACTGTAAACATTTACATTGCGCATTCATGTTACTAATTTGGAGTTCATCAAACAGGTTTAGATAGAAATTGTGTGGCTACTAAATAATGCAGTACTCCATACTTAATTGATCTTTGCAACTTTAATTTGCAGCCAAGTTAGCAAACTTGCCAATGCCTCCACCCTACCTGCAACCAGATCCAAAAAATTATACCAACGGAGTCAGCTTTGCTTCAGCCGGTGCCGGAGTTCTAGTTGAAACTGATCCAGGAACTGTACGTAAGAGCTGTGATCGATGTTTACTCTCATTTGCAAATTAAGCCTTCTAATTTATTGTTGATGAACTTTTGGCACCGGCATGATCTTAATTTCTTCTTGTTTGGTTTCTCTATCTTTTCCAGATAAATCTTCCATTACAATTGAGCTACTTTAAGAACGTGACGGAGTTGTTGCAAGAGCAACTCGGTGATGAAGAGGCCAAGAAGTTGCTGGGGAGTGCTGTGTACTTGATTAGCATGGGAGGCAATGACTATTTTACCTTCTACGCTGAATACCAAGAAAATGCCACCGAGGCCCTCCAGCAGGAATTCATAGGAATTGTTATCGGCAACTTGACCACTGTTCTCCAAGTAAATTAATGGAGGATTAATCCGTTATTATTTTCCCTCTATTAAGGGTCGTACTAATTTCGCAAGTACTTATTTTCTGTATTTGTTTGTAGGGAATATACGACTTAGGTGGGAGGAAAATAGCATTTCAAAATGCAGGACCTCTTGGGTGCTTACCTTACGCAAAACAAGAATACGACACTCAACTTGTAATTGGGTGCGTTGAAGGGCTCCAGAGTCTGGCAAGGCAACACAATAAAGCGTCTAGCTAGTGTCCTCAAAGAGCTAGAGAGCCAACTACCGGGGTTCAAATATTCGATATTCGAGTACTATGATGCACTTGGCGACCGAGTTCTTAACCCCAGCAAATACGGTATGTTAGATAAGCAATATGTAAATGATCACTATCGATTTCGATAACTTATAGGTATTCTGATTAGCTATATATGGTGCATTGTGAAGGCTTTAAGGATGGAACAGATGCGTGTTGCGGTAGAGGGGCGTACAGAGGATCTGATTGTGGCGGACTAAATGGAACGGTGGCATATGAGTTATGTAGTAATCCTGGAGATAGTGTGTGGTTTGATGGGAGTCATACAACTGAAAGGGCAAACCTGCAGTTGGCGGAACTGATTTGGAGTGGAACACCCAATGTGACATGGCCTTACAATGTCCAACAACTTTTTGAACAAGAATAATTTTGATAATTTTCTCATTATTGGAATAAATTTAAAACTAGTGAGGTATAGTTGATGGAGATGAAACCAGTAATGAATGATCCCAGTATCAGTGCTAATTATTTTTTTTTCTTCAGAAATGCTTAAAATTATTTGTTTCTTTAGAAAACATTTAACTTTACTTGTAGTCAAAGGTGAATACAATTAGAGGCAATAGCATCCTCTGAAGAACATACCAAATAAAACATTTTTCATGCATGGAAATACTTACGTTTAAAATGGAAGAGAAAACCAAATATATATTTTTTAAATATCCATAATATTTTTTTTTGAGTCAAAAATCAACCAATTCATATATTCAACAAGCAGTATTAAGATAACACACTCATTAACCAACAAGCAGTATCAAGATAACACACTCATTAGCCTTAGGACCGAAATATAGAGCTACCTCTTGTGACTCACAAACCTAGTCTAAACTAAGCGCAGAAACCAAAATACACCCACTTTTTTATTACGATTTCTAGCACCTTTATTTAACAAACTCATGGAAAATGTAGAAGAAAGATCCATGTAGTTTCACTCCTTAGTAATAATTAAACCACGAGATTGAGCTGAAACCGAGTAAACAAACACCATAACACTATACATGATAGTGATTGATTATGATTTAAGAGTCGCCCACCATCCATAATAACGATAACGATCGATTACGACGTAAGGTAGCGATCGAGATGTCTTAACATCTTGTTAAAAATCAAATGAACAACTCGTGATCGAACTAGCACGTATATTTGATATTTTGATTTGATTGGTTTCTTGGCCTTCTTTTAACTTGCTAGTCCATGCATAAACGTACGCTGGGTTGACCAATCAACCAGTCTTTAGTCCTCATGTTCAATCTTCAGACTTCTTTTTCATTTTTTTTTTCCCAGACATTTTTCGAAAGCCTAAAAATATCAAATCACAAGTTGAGTTGCATAACACAATGTAGTTGCCCGTTATAATAAGATTTATTTAGTAGTTAACTTACTTATTAGTTAAGAAATAAAGTGGAACATACATCATGCAGTTCCATGACTTCCATGCATCTAATAAACTACTCTGATGATATATCCACAGTGACTCATATCTATAACTCGATTAGTTATTTACCAGAAAATTGAGACAGTCTGATTGTAATCTTATTCTTGATATCTATTTTCGTTCTAAGAACCATTCCCACGAGGTAAACTACCCCTTTTCGATCTCCTTCCTTCCACAATGTGGCCGGCAGTATATGACATCTGTTTTTAATTTGTGACATTTGTAGATATTTTAATTAGCATACTGGCCCTTCTGCTTTATCCTAATAGACATAATTAATGAGTATAGCACTACAAGAATTTAGGGCATTTACCGCGCAAAATTTACGGCGTGCATAATTGCACGCCGTATTATATGCTCTTTTACGGCGTGCTTTTAATGCGTGCCGTAAAAACTCTTTGACATGAATTCTTTTACTGCGTGCTAATATACACGCCGTAAATGACCAATCACATTAAGTCTTTCACTGCGCGCATCTATTGTGTGCTGTAATCGTGATATGTTTTTACTGCACGCACAAGTAGAGCGCCGTGAAAACAGAATATAGCAGAAAGTTATTTACAGCTCGCATATGAAACCGGCCGTAAAAAAGGAATCTTAAGGCGCGAAATTTTCCCTAAAAAATCTAATTTCCCTCTCAATTAAACTCTTCCCTCTTCTAAATTTTCCCTAAAATTTTCCCCAAAATTATTACCTTCTCGTTTTCTGGTCGTTGCTTTCTTCCTAAGAAGTTGAGAAAGGGTCATATGAGAATCCTTACACAACAAACCTCAAACCTGAAAAGTCATATGCATGAGAGGGTTATCTTCTCTTTCTCTTCGATTCTAAGAAGTCCCACTCCAAACCTCAAACCTGAAGCCTCAAACCAGAAAACATAATCCTCCAAATCTTGACAGAGTTAGAAAGATGTTCATTCCACCGAATTCTACAGTGAGCTGCATACCGGAAAGCATGTAGATCGGTTTCTGGGGATTTCTGGCTGTGGTGCTGTGCTCAGCTGGTGCAAGGTAGGTTTGTTTCTTCTTCTTCTTCTTTCTGTTTGAAGCGATTAGAATCGCTGAAACTCTAAACTCATTCGGATTTATAGCTAGGTATGTATTTGCTAATCTAAGGTTTAAACTTTTGGATTAATAGCTGGGTATTTGCTAATCTAAGATGAGTGTCTGTTGGATTTGTAAGAGAGGAGTGTCTGGGTATTTGTAAGGGTAAATAATTTCTTTATGTCTGGGTATTTCTTTATGCTGGTGAGGCTCAGGCTGGGGAGTATTGCTCTTATGGACTTGGTAGTTTTGATGCAGTTTTCGGTACTTGATCGTAGCACATTTTTGTTATACTTGTAATCGTGTTTGTGAGCCTTGCAGTAAGAATGAAATTATAGTTCACTTTAGCTTTGCTCTTTAGTGATAGGGTTTGAATTAAGTCTTTAAAGTTAGGAGCCTTGTAGTAAGACAGAAAGTATGGTTCAGTATAGCTTTGTTCTTTCCTGCCAACTTTGAATTGAATTTTTTTAAACTTATGAGTACTGTAGTAAAACTTCTGGTTCTTGTTTGTGATTGGGACTTGAGGACATAATTTACAACAGGGGAAATAACTTCTAGTGTAAATCAGTTGGGGTTCGACATAGCAAGTGATGGATGGTAGTTGTAGAGGTTAATTAGTTCATTAAATTTGTGAGCCTATATATGCTCTTTCCTAGTCGAAACTAAAAAGGCTGGATGAGGGAGTACATGACATGGTTACTGAAGAATATAGAGCATGGAGTAAAGCATAAATAGGTAAAGCAGGGAGTATGATAAGCTAATTGTTCCCTGAATAGGATTACTAACTTATGATTCTTGTTTCTTTAAGAGGGACTTGAATGTACATTTGTATGCAGCTTGTGGATTATTCTACATGATTATGGCAGTTTACTTCAGAGGCTGCGATTTTAACTATTGTTTCATGAACTTATCAAGCTTACGACCACAAGTTAGGTTGTGGGTCTAGAACAGTATTTACCATATGTGAAAATTGAAGTTTTTAAGGATTTTACTTTTGATCAAGGACCAGTTCGAATTTGATCAAGGACCCCTGTTCTTTTTTAGCTTTTAAGAGATCATTACAAGCATATCTGCAACCATAAGTGCCTTGGCTAAGTACGTGTCTTTTTGTATTTGAAATTTGAAAGCATTACAGTAGGTTCTGGTTGTATTAGAAACAGGGACTAGTAGTATATATATATGTATATAATTCAGTTTATTGCTTCTAACGATTGTGAAAGTTACTTTAGAAACATTCATCTAAACTTTTCAATTTACTTTGTTGTTAAAGTTAGAGACTAGTAGTATAGGCACTGGTGTTGGTAGTTAGATCAACATGTTTGCTATCAGCGTTGTGTCATGATTGAGAAAGTTATTGCAATTATTTGTTTAAGTTCTGTTGATCTGGGTATTTGTTGATGTTGGTGATTTTGAGTGACGTATGTTTCTATATTTGGTGCAGGTCTCCTCACATAAGGTGTTTTACTTAACAAAATCGTCACTCTCTTTGCAATCAGACGCAGCCCGCTTGACTATAGGTATCAAATCGTCCTCTCTCTCTTTGCTTTACTTAACAGAATTGAATTGCAATTGTGTATTTCAGTGTTTTGTTGGTTATATATGTTTCATTTTTAATTACTTATAGTTCTTTTATACTTATCTTGGCTAGTTACAGTACTGCAATTGTAAAATGTTTGCTCTTTAAATACAAGTTATGCTTATCTTGGCTACTAATGTTGAATCCATGCATGAATGGCTAGCTCTTGTCAAGTACAGAACTAGTGTGGGATTTAAGGTATGTATTAGAAATATATTGTAATATATATCTATATATATATATATTTGTCTTGCACGGTATCAGATTTCAGATCATGATACTGCCACATGTTTTTTTTTTCATAGGCAAAGTGTGAAAAGTACAAGGAAATGCGAGCAGCAAGAACATTACTACACAGAACTAGTCAAAAAAGCTTTGCACGGCTTGAAGAAGAATTGGTAAGTGTAATCTTATTATTAGCTTCAATTGAGTTTCATAACTTGATAAGAACAAGAATATTTCTACTTGTTGAACAAGAATATTTCTACTTGTTGAAATGTAGAAGGAACAAAGTGAAAATCCAGAAGTAATAACAAGGTCTGTTGTATGGGTACATGCTTATGAAACAAAGAAGAAGAAGGGCTCAGATGAAGTAGTTGAGGATCATGAAATAGTGGTTAGTATACTCTTCTTGTTGTGTTTGCAGATATTATGTCAATTTATCAAAGTTGCATGAGATTAACATTAGTCTTTTTTAGAAACAAGTGAAACAGTACCAGGCAAATGAACAACCTTCACAACCTTGTTCTTTAAAAGATGATGCTGTAGCAAAAGTTCTAGGTCCGGATCCACGAGGAAGGGTAAGAGGGTTAGGATTTGGAGCAGTTCCTTCAAGGGTAGAATATCAAACTAATGTTGGAAACAAAGTTGCTAAATTAGAGAATGCTTTGTCCGCTCAAGCACAAGAGATGCTTTCTCAATCGCAAGAGATTGAACGATTAGAAGAAGTGCTTACCACTCTTTTACCTCGATCAGAGAAAGAAGGAAATAACCATGTAAATTAGTTAGAATTATTAACTTTTGGTAGATAACTCAACTAGGTTACTGATTTCTTGAACTTTATAATGACAGGGTAGTACCAGTGTTCAGCATTCTGCTAATAAGGTTGCACAACAGAAGGAGAATGTGAATCAAAGTGTAACCCAAAGGAAGCAAAACAATCCAAGTGTTCAGAGATCTGAAATTCGAAGTCCAAAGAGCAAGCAGAGTAACCAAAGAAAAACTTCACGTCTTCAACACTCTACTGATCATGGGATGCAAAGTAAAGACAAGGAAGGTACAAGGGCCAAAGGTATAAAGGATGATCAAAATAGAATTGAATTGTTAAGTTGGTTTGAGATGAGCGAAGGTGTTGCAATTGCAAAACTTGATTCCAAAGATCCAAATGCTATGGTTCATCATGTGCCCCTTGGTCCTGAATGTTGGAAAGTTTGGGTGCTTGATGTTTTTGATGATATAGCTTTATATCGACCAACCAGGGAGTTTGGAACACTGAGCGAGGCTACAGGAAGTACAATTGCATGGCCTATCAAGTACATCAGACAAATTTAATCTATTAACAAGATATAGCAGGTAACCTACTCTTAACATATAACCTCAATATTTGTTTTCAGTATTGTACTCTATATTCATTCATTAAATTAAATTTAGTATATATTCATCTAGATTCTATGTTAATTCTGGTTTGTTCTTGTAGATAGTGCAACCACTCAATTTGCTTATAAATTAATTACTTTGGCGTAGTTGTAGATTTGATTAAGGTTATATGAGGACTGCCACATTCTTGTCTGGATACCTTAACTCAATTTTACATGTGCTAGGAGACCATAACTTATCGAATTTAGAGATATGAACTCATATATTTTTTTTTCTTGAGTATTGCCTTATGTATGCAATTATTTGGATTCTTATGATCCTTAGATGAACCAATGTATAATATGTATATTTTCAAACTTGTTTCTAGCAGGTAATGTGAAGTTTTGAGGTGAATGAAGATTAATGCTTATGTTGCTACTGTTGGGACATTTTGTAGTTGGATAATGGAGTTTGAAAGCTTCCAAGTACTCTGAATTGTAATTTTATTTTTTGATGGAATTTGTAGCGACATATGCAGTTGTTGTTGAGATACATACTGAATTTCCAGATTGTTCAGATATGTATGTATATATATATATATATATATATATGATGTTAGTTCACCTTTGCTAGCTCTTAAATTAGATTGTTGTTCTTGCATAAGGTTTTGAAGTTAATTATTGTTAACTCTGATTTGAGCAGCCAATGGAATGTAATACCATGAATATGGAATATGATCAGCAAATTGTGGAAACAAGAAATGCTAAAAGCAACATGCAAAGCAAATAGGTTATTACGGCATGCCTGTGCGCCGTAAATGTCTTTAAACTAATACTCTTTTACGGCATGCTAGAGCGCCGTGAAAACATTCTAATCCAAGTCTTTTACGGCGTTCTTTTGGATCATATATGGCGCACAAAAATCCTCATTTGGATGTTATAATGTTGGAGGGATCAGTTTTACGGCGTGTATTTATCTATTTTTATGGCTCGTATTGGCGCACCGTGAATGTAATGTGTCTTTTACGGCGCAGGCATTTATTGCTTATTTTTGTGCGCCGTAAAAAGTCTTTTACGGCGCGCATTGCCGGCCGTAAAAGCCTGTTTCTGGCGTAGTGTAGCTTGCTTTGGAGGAAACCAGACCTATATAGCAGGAGACATGTTATAGTTAACTTTAGAATTTGGATTGTTATGGCAGACATTAGCTACCTTGTTTATGTGTTCGTAAGCCTTTTGAACCCAGTTAGCTACCTTCTTTATGGTCATGAATCTCATGATCAGTTCAGCTATAAGCCTGCAGATGATACTCAAGTAGAATTTAAGGCCTAGCTTGTTTGTGTTTGGAGACTCACTGCTTGATCCCGGCAACAATCAGTACCTCCCAAATGATACTGTAGAAAATGATGCAGCACTAACCTGGCCATATGGAGAAACTTTCTTTCACCGTCCTAACGGACGAAATTGCGATGGCCGCGTAGTCCCCGACTTCATCGGTAAGATTTACAGATTAATTAAACTGATCGTAGATCGACATTAGCATCCCTCATACGCATGTATTAATAGTATTTTATAGAATGTTGGTATAAGGATTGTTGGCTATCCCTTTTATGATCAAAACACAAGACACAAGCTATTTTATATATCCTGATGGTAAAGATATCACAAGTGAAGAATGAAGACTTGACAAGATCACATGTGTCCTAGGTAACTGGTGCATATGCATCTGATGCTTTTCATTGAGAATTCTACATATCCTGATGGTAAGGATATCACAAGTGAAGAATGAAGACCTGCCTAGATCTCATGTGCATCAGGTAGTTCATGCATATGCATCTCATGTTTTTCACTGAGAATGACAGCTTTGCTTATCATCCTAGATCGGATGATACCTCCTGGTGTATCTGTCCTAATCTATTGGGTCTATATGTATGCATGTCTAAATGCTTTTGCTATTTGTGTATCATTAGTTTGAATTCCCCTGTTTGAATTCAAATCCCCTTTAGCAATGCCTTGGTGCTTCAAGTCAGTCTAGGGTTGTGTAGTGTTTCCAACCCATGACCACATGACTAGAGCTTAGAGGCTCCAGCTAGGTTTGTGATACACAAACTATTATATTAGCTGGCTCTTTGTTTTTATCTCATGTACATCAGGTAGTTCATGCATGTGCATCACATTCATTCAGGATGGCAGCTCTGCTTGCCATCCAGATTTGGTGGATACCTTTGTTGTATCTATCCTAATCTCTGAGTCTGACTTCGTGCAGATTTAAATAGTTTTGCTTCAGCTTTTCAAGTATTTGAATTTCAAATCTCTTTTAGCAAAACATTTTTCATCGTGCTTGAGCTCCAAGTTAGTCTAGGGTTGTGTTGTTCTTCCAACCCATAAGCACATGACTAAAGCACTTTTAGGGCAGCTCCTTTTTTAGTCCAGCTGGGTTTTGTGATACACAAACCAAGTTAACTGCTGAGCCATGTGATGCACTGCCCAAGCTATCAGCTGGCCTATGTGTCCTCATATAGGAATAGGTTTTGTTGTGTCTCCTTCATTCACAAAACCTTTTGTTTCTTCCTTATTGGACCATTATGATATAAGAGAGTTGTGTTTGTCTTTACTCTCTTGAAGCCTTTTGTTTGTCCCTTGGCCCTCTCACTTTATGAGTTTGGACAAGGACTAAAGTCCAAAAGTTGCCTCCCATTTTGGTAAACGGGCATCCTCTCCTTTAGCTTGCACTTTGCCTATATATATGGAGCAAGTCTCTTCTTGCTCCTTGGTTGTTCAAGATGTAGTTCTCTACATAGTTTTAGCTGGGTCTAGGTTTTTCCTTGCATTGCTCATTTGCCTCTAAGTCTTCCCTTGGTGATTGTAAATCTTCGAGCAAGAGCAAGAGCAAAAACTCTTTTCATAAACCCATTAGCATTCTGCATATCATGAGTGATGGTAGTGCAGCAACCCCAAAAGTACTCAAGAAGGATCAGTTGATCGAGGAGAGCTGAGTTCTAGAGAGTCAGTTAAAGGTGTTAGCTGAGGTCTGAAGAATTCCTCTCATTAGGATAGCAGTTCTGAGTTGAGTATTCTGAGAAGTGTTCAAGAAGAATCAGTTAAAGGCGTTAGCTGAGTTCTGAGTTGAAACTTCTTCTTATACCTTCATATGTAAACACTTGAGAGACAAGAGAGGTAGGTCTAGACTAGTAGGTAGACTAGGCAGGATAGCAAGTCGTTGTTGTATCCCTAGACTATAATCTTGTGAGGAGTGAGGTGAGTCACTCAGAGACAGGAGAGATAGATCTAGACTAGTGGGTAGACTAGGCAGGATTGCAAATCGTCGTTGTATCCCTAGACTATAATCTTGTAAGAAGTGAGTTTTACATAGTGGAAAGGTTTGTCCCTCAAGAGTTAGGGGCACGCAGTTTTTCTCCCTGATGCAGGATTTCTACGAATAAAAAAACGTACTGGTGTTATTTCTTTTACTTTCCAGTACTTGTTTTTTTATTTATTACTACGTCTCCCTGTTATCAGGATAGCTAAATGTTTGCTATCCTTGTGAACGGAATTGGACGAAAAAGTAATAAAGGCCTATTCACCCCCCCTCTAGGACCTTCATAGAACTAGTTCACAAATCATGGGGCACTTATATAATGCATGCGCGCAGTTCAATGATCTTTACGACTTGTATTTGCAGCCAAGTTTGCAAACTTGCCTATGCTTCCACCATTTCTGCAACCAGGTTCAAAAAAATTTACTGATGGAGCTAGCTTTGCTTCAGCAGGAGCTGGGGTTCTTGTTGAAACTAATCCAGGAACAGTGGGATCATCTTCCATGTTTTACTTATATGTGAAGTAACCTTTTAAGGCAAGGAACGTAGATTTTAGCTCGATAATCATGATCTGTTATACCTGTGGGTTTTCCAGATAAATCTTCCATTTCAGTTGAGCTATTTTAAGAACGTGACGGAGTTGTTGCAAGAACAACTCGGTCATGAAGAGGCCAAGAAGTTGCTGGGGAGCGCTGTGTACTTGATTAGCATGGGAGGCAATGACTATTTTACCTTCTACGCCGAATACCAAGAAAATGCTACCGAGTCCCTCCAGCAAGAATACATAGGAATTGTGATCGGCAACCTGACCAATGTGCTCCAAGTAAGAGAAATTATCTAAAGAAAAATAGATATTTTCCTCTATTATTAGATGAGCTTTGGAAGGAGTCTAACATCAGGGGTCCTACTAGTTATGCCAGTTATTTCTTTTTGTATCATGTACAGGGGATATATGACTTGGGAGGAAGGAAAAGAGCATTTCAGAATGCAGGACCTATTGGGTGCTTACCTTATGCAAAACAATCATCCGACACTCAACTTGTTCTTGGGTGCGTCGAAGGGCTCCAGACTCTAGCGAGGCAGCACAATAAAGCTCTAGCTAGTGTTCTCAAAGAGCTAGAGAGCCAACTACCGGGATTCAAATATTCGATATTCGAGTACTATGATGCACTTGGTGATCGGGTGCTTAACCCCAATAAATACGGTATGTTAGATCAGCAATATGTAAATGAACGCTATCGATTTTCGATAACTACTTATAGGATTCTGATTAGCTGTATATGGTGCATTGTGAAGGTTTTAAGGATGGAACAGATGCGTGTTGCGGTAGAGGGGCGTACAGAGGATCTGATTGTGGCGGACTAAATGGAACGGTGGCATATGAGTTATGTAGTAATCCTGGAGATAGTGTGTGGTTTGATGGGAGTCATAGTTAGCGGAGCTGATATGGAGTGGTACACCAAATGTGACAGGGCCTTACAACATCCAACCAGTGGCGGATCCAGGATTTAACACTATGGTGGGCTTGAATTTTTTTTTTCCCCAGTTGATTGAAACAATAAGAAAATTTAACGATAGTCTAAAATATTTAACTAAAATATAGTAGATATATATACACTTGATTTATTGAGATGCAATAAGAAAATAAGAACCCAGCCAAAATATACTACCACTATATGAATATTAAATAAAAGAGAAATTTTAAATACACACCTCTAATCTCTTAATACACACCCCTATTATTTTATATTTCATATTAGATTTTATAGGTATGTTTAATTACAAAAACATCTATCAATTATTAGGGAAAAAAAAAACTTACCTCTTCCGTAAAACCTAACTCTTCTCTACTATTACTACGCATCAAAAGAAAAGAAATAAAAACCTCTTCTTCAAAATTCATCACCTGAATTTCGATTACTTTCGTAATCACATGTACTATTTACCGATTCATTTGGGTTTTTTTTTTTATCAACTTTAAATTTTGTCTTGCAGATTAAAAACTAGTTTTTATGCTATTAAACTTTTGGGCCAATGATAAAATGGTACATTTAGAAGTAATAAATGATAAAACTGTTAACAAATGTTCTTTGATGATAAAACAATACATCCATTTAAATTCTTTAAACCGTTGCTCATAAATTTTAAAAAAATTACATATCATGCCATTGACAAAAATAATAACATATTAACCATTATCTATCTCTCTCACTCACTCTCAACTCATCTCCCTCACTCTCTCTCTTCTCTTTCTCTCTCTCCGGCGAATCACTCTCTCCGGCGAACCCGTCGTCCTTTACCGAGAGATTGATGCCGTTACCAAAGTGAGCTCAGAGAGAACATATCTAGAAGCACACGACGGAGCTCTCCGCCGTCGTCATCGACGATTTCATCCTCTTTGATTTTTCTTTCATCCTTCAACAAATCTCTTATGTCATGGCTTTTCGGATTAATTTCGATCATCGTCTTCAGCTTACAAGGTAAGCTAATATGTTTCTCTCTTCTTTATCAATTGATTGTTTTTTCTTTTTTATGTGATTAAAACTAGAAATAGAAAAAGAAGTTTGAATTCATGGGTTTTATTGTATTCTGGGTATGTCATTTATGAAATAGAATGTTGTGTCATGAATCTTTTATTGATTAGATTGTAAATGCATGTTTGTTTGAGATGTTTAATTTGTGTTATGTTATTTGGTTATGCACACAAGGTGTTTGAGGAAATATCTGTGAATGAATTTTGGTGTTTTTGCTCGATCAGAGCGCAGTGGACCTTGATGTGCTAGCGAGGGCTGACCTTCTCAAGTTCTTGAGCAAGGAATGTGAGGAAAGAGATGCTACACGCTGCAAAGAGATGCACATAAAAGATGAAAGCTTAAGAAATACCAAATTCTGCCCAGATTTTCAGTCAAATTCGACGGCAAATTGCGAGCAGCTCAAAGCGATCCAAGAAACTTGCCTTACATCAACGGAAAGCTAGAAGAGTCTAGTTTTCAGAACATTTCGCGGATTGTTGATAGCTATTTTGTAGAGAAAGTTATAGCCGTCGGAAGGAGAGAAGGTCATTATGCAGAAAACTGGAAAATGAAGGAGAAAAGTCTACCAAGCAAGTTTTTAAGGAGATGCAATGAGTTGGCGGTTTTGTTGAACTGCTAAATGAAAAATTATTTGTGCGGAACATATCTCTATTTATTAAGCTTGATGTTTCTGTTTTTGGGTTCTTCATTTTCAACACCCAAACAACTTCATAATGTTTTATACTTATGCAGATTGCATATATTGAGGGAAGGTAGTGATAAAGTCATACTGAAATCAATGTTAAGTGCACTAAAGCATGGTGACAATAATGGTTTCCTTTCCCTTCCTACTCTATTTTGTAATGAATTTTGGATTAAACGATGAATGAGGAAAGCCAGAGTTTTAAGAGTTGTGTTAGCACTAAATTGTTTTCCTAGGTATTCTTAATTTGATGATTTACAATTAATATAGACTGTTTTACTTTGCCATATTCTGCGTTCTGTGTGAGAAAAAAGAAGAAGTGTAGCTTGTTATGTAGAATGTATGAAGCTACACATGTAACTATCAGTCGGTAGTTACATGGATAGTTACATGCATAGTTACATAGAAGGATAGTTACATACATAGTTACATAGATAGATAGTTACATGCATAGTTATATGGATAGATACATGAATAGTTACATTGATAGTTAGATAAGTAGCTTAATGTAGGTACACAAGTCATTTACATAATAATAATTGCAGCGTGCCGCTGCACCGCAACGGCAACGTCCCGCTGTGTATTAGAACATAAATCTATTAAAATCTATGTAACTAGCAATGTAACTACCCATGTAACTAGCAATCTGTAGTTACATGAATAGTTACATAGATGGATCGTTACATGCATGACAAGTGTAGCATGCATGTAACTACCCAGACAACTATCAATCTGTAGTTACATCAATAGTTACATGCATAGTTATATGGATAATTACATTGCTAGTTACATGGATAGTTACATAGGCAGGTACACAAGTGTAGCATGTATGTAACTACCCAGGTAACTATCAATCTGTAGTTACATGGATAGTTACATGCATAGGTACATGGATAATTAAATGGATAGTTACATTGATAGTTATATAGATGAATAGTTACATAGACAGTTACATTGATAATTATATGCATAGTTACATGGATAGTTACATAGATGGATAGTTACATAGATGAATAATTACATAGACAGTTACATTGATAATTACATGCATAGTTACATGGATAGTTACATAGATGGATAGTTACATACATAGTTATAGTTACATAGATAGTTACATGCATAATTACATGTATAGTTACATGGATGGATAGTTACATGCATAGTTACATGGATAGTTACATTAATAGTTACATGCATAGTTACATGAATAGTTACATAGGCATGTACACAAGTGTATGTATGTAACTACCCAGGTAACTATCAATCTGTAGTTATATGGATAGTTACATAGACAGTTACATTTATTATTACATGCATAGTTACATAGATAGTTACATAGATGGATAATTACATACATAGTTACATTGCTAGTTACATAGTTACATAGATAGTTACATGCATACTTACATGCATAGGTACATAGATAGTTACATAGATGGATAATTACATACATAGTTACATTGCTAGTTACATAGTCACATAGATAGTTACATGAATGAATAGTTACATAGATAGTTACATAGATGAATAGTTACATGGATAGTTACATAGATGGATAGTTACATTGATAGTTACCTTCTTGTACCCGTCATGTATGTAACTACCCAGGTAACTATCAATCTGTAGTTACATGGATAGTTTCATGCATAGTTACATGGATAATTACATCGATAGTTACATGCATAGTTACATACACTTTTGGGTGGAGTAATAAAATTGGATGAATTTGAATGAATTGAATTCGTAGTGTGGAGTAATAAAATTGGATGGATCAATGCATACACTTTTGGGTGTGTAGAAGATTTGAGGAGAATGGTTGGTAAATGAGTGATCAACCATGCATGGCAAGATATGAAAGAGCAGTAGTTGGAGTCTGCTGCATATTTTAGAACAAGATTTGAAACCATTATATGTTAAACTGGTAAGAGCATGACAAATATGATGACCAGTAAGATGATACATGGAAGGCTATGTTAGTATAAACAAATAAATACTGGAAAGGAGCTTAGCCTTATTGCCTAGTAATGAGGTCTTACATGACTCAATATCACTAGAATCACCTAAAGATGAGGATATATGTATGAATATAACACTATCACATCCTCGCAAGCACATCAAGGTCTACTTTGATCTATCGAGTAGAATCATGCACCTTAATTCTTTCATAGATATTTCATCAAACACTTGGTGTGCACCTTAATTCATTCATAGACATTTCATCAAACACTTGGTGTGCATGACCAAATAACATAACACGTATCAAATAGAACAAGCAAATATTCATTTACAATCTAAGCAAAGAAGAATTCATAAGGAATGCATTCTTATTCATCGAGTAG
>NC_020496.1:25022021-25029435 GCF_000184155.1 Fragaria vesca subsp. vesca | reverse complement strand
GAGAGAGAGAGAGGTGAAATGAGAGAGGATGGTAGAATGGTCATGTAAAAAGTGTAAAAATAGACCTTTTAATCATTTAAGATGTTATAAGGTGACTATTTTATCATGTAACATGTTTTAATGTTGACTTTTTTATTATGTGGAACATTTAAAGACTTTTTTATTATTTGTACCTTTAAATGGTAGTTTAGTGTTATATACCCTAAATTTTTACTAGTTTCTTAACTTTGAAAAAATTATGTATATACTAGTTTTTATGCTATTGTACTTTTACTAGTTTCTTAACTTTGAACAATTATATATGTATGTTCAATACTTTTTTTCTTCTTCAAATTCTAGCCGATTGATATCATATTGGAGATTTAGAGTTCGAATATAATATTACTCTTTTGATTGTAATTAAATTGAAAAATATCAAGAAAAAATTTATAACCCGATCAAAAAATCTAACAGAAAATAAAAGAGAATACGTAAACAAAGTTGTGAAATAGTAAATATATAATAATTATATTAAATAACAAATTATTATTAGTTTTAGATATTGAGGGTATTTTAGGCAATTTGGGATGTGTATTTAGTATAATATTAAAATGAAAAACTAGATGGATAGTGTATTAAGTAAGGGGTGTGTATTAAGAGATTAGGAGTGTGTATTTAAAATTATTCTAAATAAAATAAAAGGGGGTTATGAAATAATTAAATCAAAACTAATACCAAAATATCAAACATCTTACCAAACAAGACTATGACTCATAGTCTATAAGGCCCATTGTATAGGAGTAAGAAGTAAGAAAAAGCAACAACAACAAAAAAAAAAAAAAAAAAGCAAGAAGAAGCCTATAAGGCCCATTGTATAGCTAGGAGTAAGAAGTAAGAAAAAGGGAAGAAAAAAAAAGAATGCTCAACCTGAGAGTCAAACCCAGGTGACTAGGTTTGTTGTAATTATGCTAAACCAAGCCTGCAAATGCTTCTACTATGCTTCTTCTCTATACGTTAAAAATTTTATTCAAACATTCTTGGTTGGGTTTGAGCCCTACCAAGCTCTTACCTGGCTCTGCGCCTGCATCCAACAACTTTTTGAAGAAGAATGACACTCTTTTGGTTATTACAAATTTACAATGCCGATAACTCTTTGTCAAGGTCGGTTTACAAATTTGAGATCACTGCTAATTAAGCTTTGATTTTTTTTTTTAACCAAATAAATAATTAATATGCTACAATGAGTCTACTGTGAGTCGAACTCACAACATCTCACTTACAAAGAGAAATTTATGCTAGCCACTAGACCAAACGGTACTGGATAATTATGCTTTGATTTTGTTCTGATTATTAATTAGAATAAGTTTATTAAGCTTGCGAGTAGTTGTAGGAGATAATAGTAAATTATAAGTAATGGTCTTGGATCAGTGCAAAGGAATTTGTGAATACATTGTATATTTCATACCGCCAAGCATATGCAACAACCTTTTAAACCGTCCACCGGGCATGGTGAGTCCCGCCTCCAACATACATCCAGTAGACCGACACTCGGGCTACCTCGTCAAAGTGAAGAACGACTGTCACCACATCGAGAAGACACTCTTTGATGCTACAAATAGGCCTCATAAGTAGAAATATGTGCAGTTTCTTCCGCATTCATGGATTGTTAATTAGGAAGCTTCCCTTATTTAGAAAGGATCTCATCTCCATTTGATCCATATATCTATTCGACTTGTAATATCACGAAGGCATTTTGACTTATGATAGTAGAATCTTAAGTGGATATATCATTCTTGCCTTCCGTTGACGTGGTGAACCACTATAAATGTTGTGGTTGTGCGTCTATTTATGTTCAAATTAACATGCTTCTACTTTATTTCTTTTTTTATTAACAAGAGCTAAGTAGAGCCAAGTGCTCTCTCACCCCAAATTTATTAATAAAAAAGAAAGACTACAATCAAGTTGGATGGTACTAAAGTCAGAACCCGAAAACACCTAACAAAAAACATCAAACTACACTAGAAAAGCAAATCAATGAAAACGAAAGTTATAGAGACTGAACTTATCTCATTTGTACATGCCCAGAATGAAGTGGGGAGGTTCGTCCCAAATAATACAGACATCGACAAATCTAACCATATTGGCAAGGGCATCTACCACTTGATTCTAGTTAGCCTACGTGTTAATGCAGAAACAAAATTGAAATCAGGATGCAAAACTCAAGGTGGACCGGGCTACTCTATTAGTTACTTTGAAATCTCGGTTCATATATAGGAGGTGTATATTAACTCAAGAACAAGAAAAAGAAATGTTTTTAAACTACTGTTTGCGTAAGATTGTGACCTGTGAGTTATTATACTTTCAAAAAAAAAGAAAAAGTTGTGAGTTATTAATGAATATGTGGTTGTACTCAAGGATTAAAATCTCTGCGATATATCTGATATATCCTCCGATATCTCCTTTTTTCGAATGACCGATATATCTATAGAGGTCAATATCTTATCTTCTACTGTATTGGAGAAATATCTCGATATTTCCCCGATATTTCTCTTATACTGTCAAATATCTCCGATATTTTTTATATATCACCAATATATTAAAAAAATATCTGTAAAAAAAATTGAAATGATATTCGGAAGAGAAGTAATTCTCTCGAGGTATATCTCAATGAAGAGTGTGGGTCTCGAGTGATATCTAGGATAGAAGTAATTCCCTCGAGGTATATCCCAATGAAGAGTGAGGGTCTTGACTCTTGAGTGATTTTCAGAAGAGAAATTCCCTCAAGGTATATCTCAATGAAGAGTGTGCGTTTAGAGTGATATCTAGGACAGAAGTAATTCCCTCGAGGTATATCATAATAAATAGTGAAGGTCTTGAGTGGTTCACAGAAAATAAGTAATTCTCTCGAGGTGTATCTCAATGAAGAGTGGTGGTCTCGAGAAGAGCATGATTCCTTTCGAGAGATATCTGGACGCAGATCGATCTATTACACAATTATCAAACTTAGAGATGAGTCATATGTCTTGGTTTGATTATTGTACTTTTGTGGACCAGCGTGCGTCTTATCAACAACCTAGATTCTCATTATGGATGTAGATGAAGTTGATGTTTGTAATATTTTTATGTAAATCCAATAAATTAAATATTTTAGGAAAAAAAAATTCTTCCCAAAATCCCAATATTTTTTCCCGGGTTTCCTTAATATATCTGATATCTCTCTTTTTTCAAAGGACCGATAGATATACTGATACCGATATTTTAATCCTTGGTACTGATGTTTACATAATGTTGTGAGTTATTAATTAATGAATATGTGGTTGAAGTAGTAGTCACCAGTCATATTTTCATATTACCCGGCTCCATTTTTCCCTGAGCGTAATACCAGAACTCTAGTTTTCGTGAGCAAGGTGGCGGTGACCCTGTTGGTATTCCGACTACAATAGACCATCGTTGGTTCTTTTTGGGTGAGCTACGGAGGAGGGCAGACCAACGTCTGGTCTATTTTAAGGCGCTTCAGGTGTCGTCTTGTTTGGTGTGTGGTGTGGTGATTGGTTTTTTCTCCAACACCATTTAGGTCCAAGTGTGTCAGTGTCATCTCGGCGCGGATCGTAGAGTAGACGTGTCTTCGTCTGAGTTGAGTTTTGCAGGTGCTATGTCGGAGGGTTTCTAAGTATTCTGAGCGGCAACGGTGCGTGGTCTTCTGAGCAGTTTGATTCTCAGCGACGGAGGAGCTTTTTGCAGTATATTTTAGTGTTTGCGACTTTCTTACGGTGGCATTATGGCCCTCCGGCAAGGAAAGCCACCAGACTGATCTTGCGGTGGCAGGCTCCCCTAGAAGATCTTCATGGTTGGAGCTACCTGGGTGATCAGAGGGAGAGAGTTAAGCCTTTGGGCCTTGGCTCTTTTGGGTTGTACCTTTGCAGTTAGGTGATCGAGATGGGCATATTAGGGTTTCCTTTTTTGGACTTTTCTTTCTTCACATTAGGCCTGGGTGGGCCTGTTGTTGGCCTTTTGTGAGAGAAAGATCGTAGCCAATTCCTAGCATAAACTTTCATCTATCGAATTGATGAAAGATACACCAATGGGTCTTAGGTCTCTAATCGTTATGAGTTGAGTTTTTGCTTGGGTGAGGTAAGTTCATTGCTTTCTAGTATTCACGCCACTTTTTTTACCCTAGTTTTAAGGTTGTTATTTCAATATTGTAGTGTGTGTGTGTGTATATATATGTGATTTAGAATAGGAGAATTTGCTTGTTTTTGGGTTGTTCTCGGAGTTCTCATGTGTGAACGGTTATGGTTATGGATTCTGATTAATGGAATTTTTTTCGCTTATCTTGAAAAAGAAAATTGAATATGTAGTCAGAAAATAAATGTACGGGTTTAATTAAATTCAGGTTTTTCAATTTAACACATGCAATTGAAATACATTTATCTGCAGTATGATACTATGATTTATTACAATAAAATGCACGATTTATTACAATAAAAAGCATGAGTTATATATAATATCTACAGTACGATTTATTACAACAATATATGATACACCTTTCAAAAGAATGAATATCCAAATATGATGCATGCATGATGCATCTGCAAGTATTATTTTTTTCGTTGGTGGAGATGCATGCATGATGCATCTGCATCTGCTAGTATAGTACACACGCACCGTTCAAACTCGTCCAAAAAGTTGTTTAACATTGTAAGGTCCGGTTACATTTGGTGTTCCACTCCATATTAGTTCTGCTAATTGCAGATTTACTTTTTCAGTGGTATGGCTACCATCGAACCACACATAGTCCTCAGGGTCACTACATAACTCGTACCCTTTTGTTTCATTACCGCAACCAGATCCCAAATATGCTCCGACACCACAACACGCATCCGAGCCGTCCGTAAAACCTTAAAAGTAAAACATTTTAGAAGAAAAGAATCAGCCTGCATCAAACTTTGGCCAGATATATCACATTGTTAATGCAGGGATATGATAGTCATAGAAATGTATCTAAATTGCTCAATTTAGCCACAGATATATCACATTAGTTAAAACTCCTCATAGAAATGTATATAAGTTGATCAATTTAGCCATAAGATATTTGAAAAATCAAAATCAAGTGAGGGAAATAGCCCCAGTTGCTATGGTGTGTGTCCGCCAGTACTGAACTTTTTTTTATATATAAATAAGAGGTTAGGCGATATTAGCTTCTCGGTGGCAAACGGTTTAGGGAGCAAGTCTCACCCTCAATCCCAAAGGAGAAGGGTTAGCCAAGCCCAAAAGAAAAAGAAAAAAATTGAACAGTACGTACTGAACTTACTCCATATATGTGAGAAGCATTTTGCTTCCTGCAGTACTAAGTTTTAGTCTGAAGAAAAATTTATGTTTCTCTCAAAATCTCAAATGACCAAAAAAGCTAATGGTCGATCAGCACGGAAGCTTTTGTCTGCTTGGTCTAATGGGGTATATACTGTCTTAACAACTAAGCCTGCCTTGATAAACAAGAAAAATGATCGAAAACGGGAAAACTTATGAACGTATGTGAAAATGATGAAAAATCAGATCCAATAGCAGTAGAAAAATCCGGTGTATGAGGATCAGTCTAGCTATCTGGTACGTGTATATGCATGGTGTCTAGCTAGTATATACGAAGATGTAGGATTATTATCACTGCCAGCTCGCCTACCATATTTTGCAGGGTTATGCATTCGATCCACAATCACATCATAATACTCAAAAACGGAGTACTTGAAACCTGGCTTCTGGCTCTCCAACTGTTTGAGGGCATTAGCTAGAGCTGTATTGTGTAGCCTTATTAAACCCTCGATTTGTTCAACACACCCATCAATAAGTTCAGTGTTGTAGGCCTGCTTAGTCGACGGTAGACAACCAATAGGTCCCGCATTTTGAAATGCAACATTCCTTCCTCCTAAATCATATATTTCCTGCCCAACAATATAGAGAACATGGACAATCATTGGTTATTGAATTAAGAGGAATTACACAAAATTATTTTCTCAGATAAGTGTGGTCAAATAGAAATTTACTTGGAGCACAACGGTTAACTTGCTGATCACACTAGCTGCAAATTCTTGCCGGATGGTCTCATTGGCGTTGGGGAAATTGGCGTAGAAGCTACCATAGTCATTGCTACCAATGCTGATAAAGTAAACAGCTCTCTCAAGCAAGCTCTTGGTTTCTTCATCTCCAAGTTGCCGTTGCAGCACCTTCTTCACGGCCTTAAAATAGGTCAGCTGCAATAGAAGACTTATCTGGAAAGACAATAATATTCAAACAATGAAGGTAAAAGGTTGTTGGCAATCCTTATATAAAACAAAACACAACCTATGAAGCCTAAAGCAATTGGGAGATTGGTCTTGCACACCTGAAGAACAAGTTGAAGAAGTAGAAGAACCAATATGATCTCATGGAACTCAGGTAAAATCATGCATGTGCATTTCATGGTTTTCACAGAGGATAGCAGTATCACTTGCCATCCTAAAAATCTGGGTTTCCAGCTTTTTGATCTTTTGTTCTGTTGTCTTATGTTTAAGTTTCTTTACCCTTGTGGCATTAATTTTATGTCTAGGGGAGATCCTAATTTGAATTTCAAATTGACAACTAGAATATATAAAGATCTTGCCTTTGTGGTCAATTTAGTTTTGGGTTTGATGCCTTTGTTTCAACCCGTGACTCATGATGTAAGAGCTCCAAGACTACAGCTGTGTTTGTGATACACAAACCAATATAACAGTTGTCTTTGTATGTCCTCTCCCTTTCAGAGTTTGGCCAAGGACAAAAGTCCAAAACCCTTCCTTGCTTTGGCCCTCGTGCTTGCCCTCTTGTGGCACCTCTTTGGCTTGTGTCTCTCTCTTGTTAGAGCACTCCATCAGCCTATATATACTGAGCAAGGCTGCCTTTTCTCAGTGGTTGTCAAAATGTAGTTTCTACATTTGCTTTGTTGGGTTTCTCCCTTTGTTGGGTTTTTGGTTTTACTTTGTATTGTTCATTAGTCTCTAAGTCTTCCTTTTGTGATTATAAACCTTAGAGCTGAACAAAAACATCTTCTCATAAACTCATTGCATTCTGCATACCATGAGATCAGTTGGTAGTGCAGCAACCCAGGAAGTGTTCATGAAAGAAGCAGCTGAGGATAGCTGAGTTCTGATGTATCCCGCTGAGGTAGCTGGGTTCATGAAAGAATCAGTTTAGGATAGCTGAGTTTCTGAGAGTGAAACTTCTTAGAAGTCTTCAAGAAGAATCAGTTAAGTGATAGCTGAGTTCTTAGTTGAAACTTCTTATACTTTCATGTGTAGCCACTTAGAGACAAGAGAGGTAGATCTAGACTAGTTTGGGACTAGGTAGGATAGCAAGTCGTTGCTGTATCCTATACTGTAATCTTGTAAGGAGTGAGGTACTCAGAAACAAGAGAGAAAGTATAGAT
>NC_020496.1:25019279-25022001 GCF_000184155.1 Fragaria vesca subsp. vesca | reverse complement strand
TTTAATGGACCATGGTGATTACTTCACAGTCATATATACATGTGGACTAGCATAGTGATTAAGACATTTGAAATCTTGGTGTCTTACTTTGTGTGTTTATGCTCAAACTATCTACATGCAGGGATTTGAATGGTATACATTGGTATCCTCAGTAGGTTGTTTACTTGTTACTTCTTGTGTGTCATTTTATTTCAACTAGATAAGTTTTTTTTATGCACACTCTTAGGGGGAGTAATTGATAATCGGTGGTACACACACATCTTATATTTCTTAAAATTAAGGTTGTCAAAAGTTTTTGAAAACTCTTGTGTAAGTGTGTGGTTGTTGATTAAGGACATATATGGGATGGTTTGTAAGTGAATGGTTGTTGATTGTAAGTATGTGATGATCTGGTTGGGATATATATGAATATGGGATGGTTTCCTAGGTCTTGCATCTAGTTGTTGCTTCTTTTATATTGTGCACACTCATAGGGGGAGCAATGCACCCTCTTAGGGGGAGTTGTTTGATTATATGGGCTATACACATACTTGCATCTTAATCCTTTTTAGGTTGTCAAAACATTCTGGGAACTTCTTCTCATGTTTTACATGTTTTGAGTGTGAGATTGCTTGTTTGTGGTTATGCCCTATTACATGTGGGTTGTACTTATGTGATTTGAAGCATCACTTCTGTTCCAAGAAGGATATTGACTTTTTCTTTGATCATTGGTTTGTTTCATATGAGATAGTTGGACTCTCTCTCAAGTATGTGGACATGAGAGTTGAAGGGATTGAACTATAGTTGTTTCAAGCATGAGTGAGTTGTAGTTTTCAGTGGCATACTCTGACGTCATACCACGACGCTTTCTCCGCTGCCTAGATGCCATGCTAATTGCTCTACTCTCCCTTGATCTTTTCACCTTCATCTCCCTTGATAGCCTTTCCACCATCATTCACTTTAGTTCATATTGAGGTGCACTGACCAATGTGTTGATTGTTGTTGATGTTATTGTTTGGAGTGTATGCCTAAACTCAAATTTGGGGTCAATATCCCTATTATTAAATGCAAAGCTTCAGCTGCTGTAGGGGATGCCAAACCCACATTGTCTCCCGTAAGGATGATCCCTCAGATATCCCTAGCTCTCCCTCCTTGTTCTCACTTTGCCTTTTATGAGTTCATGTTACTCTTTCGAGGCTGCTTGTTATGAGAATTCCATTGACCTTAAAACATTTCCTCTTGATGTGAATTTGTTTGTTGATGGGTTAGGATGGGTTAATTGCCTAGTGTCTTTTCTTAGGGTTAACCATACATGGGTGTGTGGTCTTTATGCAGATTCCCCTTAGGACATTGGTTCAGATGTTAAGCTTAGATCAGATCTAAATATCTTCCTTTGTGCTTAACCATACTTCTCCAGGATATCAAAACCTGCTGGTATCCCGCATATACCCTCCGAGAGTTGTCTCTTGGTCATCTAGGTCTTTCCACCAAGCTATTCTTTGTAGCTAATGTTTGAGTGTGACATCATGATGTCTTTGCTACTCACTTATCCCCTGTTGACACCTATTGCTAAGTCTTTATGACTATTCAATGTGTATGTCGAGTCTCTTGAGCAAAATTTGTTCAAATAAGAGATGCTTCTTGCCGCCTTTAATGGTGAGGATTAGGACGCTGCAAATGATGTTGATAATGCTGAGGATGAGACGTATATGTGATTATATTGAACCGCTCTGACCTTGTTTAGTTTGGTTTTATCATTCTCGGCTCTCTTTATGTCTCCTTGAACATATGGTTTCCCTTTGTCATTCCTTGACAAAAAGGGGGAGAAGAACTGGTTGCTGGCTGTTCATACGAGTTGTTGGTTATACTTTAGAGCTTATTGGTTGTTGGGATTTATGAATATTGGGATTTATGCTCATATGCTTATGTGATTATGCTTCAGGATATATGATGCATCTGCTATCCCTGGTTATTTTTAATATTCATAATTATTCTCCTATTTTTCACTTGTTCTTGAAAGTTCTTGTGCAGGTTGAGAGTATGTCTGAACAGCCTTGTCTTGGTGTGTTTTGTTAAGGAATGCTAAAGGGGGAGAATGAAGGTAAAAGGTTGTTGGCAATCCTTATATAGAACAAAACACAACCTATGAAGCCTAAAGCAATTGGGAGATTGGTCTTGCACACCTGAAGAACAAGTTGAAGAAGTAGAAGAACCAATATGATCTCATGGAACTCAGGTAAAATCATGCATGTGCATTTCATGGTTTTTCACAGAGGATAGCAGTATCACTTGCCATCCTAAAAATCTGGGTTTCCAGCTTTTTGATCTTTTGTTCTGTTGTCTTATGTTTAAGTTTCTTTACCCTTGTGGTATTAATTTTATGTCTAGGGGAGATCCTAATTTGAATTTCAAATTGACAACTAGAATATATAAAGATCTTGCCTTTGTGGTCAATTTAGTTTTGGGTTTGATGCCTTTGTTTCAACCCGTGACTCATGATGTAAGAGCTCTAAGGCTACAGCTGTGTTTGTGATACACAAACCAATATAACAGCTGTCTTTGTATGTTCTCTCCCTTTCAGAGTTTGGCCAAGGACAAAAGTCCAAAACTCCTTCCTTGCTTTGGCCCTCGTGCTTGCCCTCTTGTGGCACCTCTTTGGCTTGTGTCTCTCTCTTGTTAGAGCACTTTATCAGCCTATATATACTGAGCAAGGCTGCCTTGCTCAGTGGTTGTCATAATGTAG
>NC_020496.1:25009601-25018729 GCF_000184155.1 Fragaria vesca subsp. vesca | reverse complement strand
TCCTCTAGGACCTTTAAACAAACATTCACTTTGGACTGAAATGCATGTTCTACAACATTGTAGAAAACATAAGAAGGATCATGCATTCGGCGCACTCACTGTTCCTGGATTCGTTTCAGGAAGAATGCCGGCGTCGGCTGAAGCAAAGTTGGTTCCGTCAGTAAAATTATGGGGACCAGGTTGAAGGTAGGGCGGAATAATAGGCACCTTTGCGAAGTGTCGTATGAAATCAGGGACTATACGATCGTCGGAAAATCTCCCGGTGGGACGATGGAAGAAGGTTTCTCCATATGGCCAGAATGTTGCGGATAATTCACGAGCGCTAGTATTAAGGAATTGGTTGTTGCCAATATCAAAAAGTGAGTCACCAAACACAAATAACGCCGCCGCCTTCTGTTCTAGCTCATGCTTGTCGTCCGGCCTATAATTGGACGGACCATGACCGGAAAGAGGGTAGCTAACTGGGTTCAAAAGGCTTACTAACACAGAGAGAATTCGAATGAAACCAAGACTAGCCATATGAATAGCTGATATTTCACTTTCTCACTTCATTTGAACCGTCGGCGATGGCCTTTCTTTCAGTATATGTATTTAAGGGTATGTGTTTAACTTAACTATACTTTCAACACTTGAATGGCAACTGACCTGAACATTTCATTTGAACCGTCGGGGATGGCCTTTCTTTCAGTACATGTGTAAGGGTATATATGTATTTAACTCAACTATACTTTCAACATTTGAATGGCAACTGATCTGAACATTCTCTAAATTATCGATGACCAAACTTTCTTCTATAACTGATCTAAGCTGTATTGCCTGTATGCCAAACCATATGAACGTGTTACGTACGTACGTACACTCATTAGGAGTGATGTATGTCTCAATCACCTTAAACATTCTGCCAAGCCGGTCATTCTCCTTATTGGAATAAGTTGGGTTGATCACTCGGAGGTTCGATCAGACCTAGCCTCTATGATTATGAGGGCTGCCTCACCCCCCTTGTCCAAACTTAATTATTTGTTTGAAGAAAAAAAGGTGTTCCTTGTTCCTGAATTCCTTTTTAATTAAAGAGGAATTATTACATGTACCTGGAACATAAGCCTCTAGGGAATGAGTAATGCTAAGTGAACCATTTTTTGATGCATGAACCACCTAGAGCTCATTTTACATGACAGCTAACGTGACATACCCACGTCATAAAAGTATGACTTTTAGCTTTTAAGTTTATATTTCCTAATTATGTGTATTTTTTTCTTTGATTTTCTTGGATATTATCTTTTAGTCTCTTTTTATTATTAAATCCCATTTTTATTTAGGGTTTCACTAGTAGAAATAAAGACTTAAGCGACGGGAACAAATGGTAGCTTAAGTGCTCATTTTTGTCGCTTTCCAACTTAAGCGACGAAACCAGTGTCGCTTAAGATTCGTCGCATATGTCGCGTCTCATAGGTACTTAAGCAACAAAAACATATAATCCGTCGCTTAAGAAAACGAACCAAGCGACGGGGTTTGTTTATGTCGCCACAGACCTAGGCGACGAATAAATTAACTTAAGCAACAAAAATAGTTCGTCGCTTAAGTTGACCAGCGACGTATGTTTTTCGGTCATTTTACAGTTAAGCGACGAAAAGTGTTTGCTTAGCGACGATTCTTTTTTTGTCGCTATATTTAATGCGACGAATAATTAACTGAGGCGACGAAAATTTTTTGTTGCTTAAGTTGTTCAGCGACGTATGTTTTCTTGTCGTTTTACGGTTAAGCGATAAACCTGTTTGGTTTAGCGACGAGCTTGATTTCGTCGCTCCATTTAATGCGACGAACGTTTTCGTCGCTATAGCCTTATGCGACAAAAGACTTTTTTGGCCTGTCAACTTTTGGCGCCTAATTTTTACTCTTAAGCGACAAAATAAGCATCTTAAGAGACAAAAGTTTCGTCGCTTAGGTTTTAGTTTTTTTGAAAAGAAAAAAAAAAATTTTTATTATTCAGAGAGAGATATTATAATAACTCAAAAATATATTCCTGTAAGTTATAAATAATTAATTCATGTAAAACCAAAATAAATTAACCGAAATATTTATATTACTAATAATAATAATAAAGTTATCGTACCAACCAAATATATATTAGCTAATATTATTTGTACAATTATTTAAACTTAAAAAATTCTACTGATTTCCTAAACTAATCTGAGAAGTGTCAAGGCCCTTATCATCACCGTCGTCTCGAGGTTGTTGGCTTGGGACCCAGGGTGAACACATAGGCTGTAGCCCTATTCGAGCCATGATTTGATCCATGTGCAACTTCAACACTTGATAATCTGCAATAGACTGTTCAGCGATCTTCTGGGTTTTTTCAGCCCTCTCTTGTGCTTTGTCAGCCCTCTCTTGTGCCTCAGCCGCCTCCTTTCTAACAGCCACTATCTCTGCCATCGCCTCATTATTCAGTCGAGAGCATGAAGAGGAAGATGTTGACCTTCTGCTCTTCTCTAGGACGCATGCTCTTCCAATACCACGAAGGTAAGACCCCTTTGTTTCTCCCATAGCGTTTTGCACAACACTTAGTTGAGTTGGCCAGTCCAAAGGAGGCAGCTGATCCGGTGGGATGTTCGGGTGTTGAGTGCTCTGCAAAGTCTTGGCAATAGCACCCTGTTCCTTCAAGTTTTCCTACAATTAGAGAATAATATGTACAAGTCATATATGCAACTATTATAACATCATCAAAACATGATAACTGAAACAGTAATCAGCTTTACCAAATACACATCACATGAAATATGCAACAGGCATCAGCTTTATAATAACAATCAAACACCAAACTACTATGGACACCCATAGTATCATCACACACCACGAAAGCTTTTAATGAGGCTAGTAAATCATCCTCGTAATTCTGGAACGTAGGATGGTTCTCTATACACTAGCAACATGATTATACACACACACACACTTAGCTCAACAGAAAACAAGGAAGCATACTCAAAATTTTGGGACTTTACCAACTGCAGGGTAAACTTTGAAAAATCACTAACTTGTCAATTTACATTGGAATAAGCTGAAACTTTCCAGATCAATAGTTCTCATATAGAAGAACAAGAGTACAAAGTTTCAGACCAAAATGAGTCTTACATCCTGATCAAATTCAGACTTAACACAACTCCACAGCATAACTCGAATACAATTTCAGCACAAAGCACTTAATTTTAGAAAATCACCATAATTCATCTATCTTATCAAATAACACCAAAATTTGCAGACCAAGAGTAAACATAAGGAAGAACAAGAGCACAAAATTTCAAGCCAAACGAAGACCCAAAACCCAATCAAATACGAAACAACTGAACTGCTGAACACAAACACAATTTACAGCGCATTGTACCTAAACTCAAAAATTCACCATGAATCATCTACCTTATCAAACAACACCAAACTTTCCAGATCAAGGGTAATCACATGGAAGGACAAGGGTACAAAGTTTCAAGCCAAATGGAGTCCTCAATCCTAATGAAATTCGAACTCAAAACAACTACACCGCATAACACCAAAAGTTTCAGCACAAAACACTTATCAGCAATTCACTATAATTTAACTACACTTATTACCCAATGAACATCACATGAAATATGCAACAAGCAAAGTGACATAGAAACTTTGTTAAGGCATTAGGTATTGATACTTACATAATGCTCAGCAGCTTTAGGCTGGTTGATGTCGTATGTCATCAGGTACACGTCAACCATCGGTAATGAAGCACCCTTATCCCTTAGCTTGGCCACCCGGTAAATGATAGGTTTCCTCCCTGAGTGGTGCTCTAACTCCTTCTTACCACGGTTGCTGGAGTTGGCAACCGATCGTCTCTGCACAAATTTTCAAGTCATTAAGAGTTCTAAATCCCACACAAATCACAAGTACACAGTAGTAAAACTACACAGCAAATGAAACAAGTAAACAGAAAGCAAAGCAATGACATGTATGCAGGTAGTCTAGATTACTGGGAGGTACTGAGTTTGACATGGTAGAGTACAGTTTTAAGACTATGCAGGTATGGAGGAAATGTAGATATGAGTTTAACTAATACTGCTACATATATAAGGAAAAAAAAACAAGTAAACAACAGCAAAACCAACATTTCCTTGCAATAAAGAGTAAAGCAAAAGTGCAGTAGGCTCATCAGTCAAGTACCTGCAGAGGGAGAAAATGAGAAATGCAAAACAAAAGTTGTACTCCCAGTTTGCATACACTAGATATTGAGCACCATAGCTGTGCAGATTGTATTCTGAAAACAATATACATAAACTCATCTTTTTCGTTTCTTCTCAAAAAAAATATATATATATATATTATATACTAAACTCATGTGAATATTCATTCTTTTGGTGTCGGACATGAGCTAAATGGCAGCATAACATCCAACAAAAGAATCCATCATCAGGTAAGATACTACCAATATAAATATCCATGCCAATTTATTGTTTCTAAAAACACATATTGAGATTTTCTGTAAACTATCATTCTTTTTCTAGTCCATTTAAATAGGTTGTATACTTATATATCTATAATGGAATTGGAAGAAAACCTATTTTCCTAGAATGATATTGATCATTGTTGTGCTATCATGATATAACAATGAGTGATATTTAACTTCCCTACCAGGGAAAATCACCACAAATCACCTACCCTATCAAATAACACCAAACTCTCATAACCAAAACTTAATTTATACCTTGTACTTGTCCGATTCAAAATGCGTGCAAAGCCACTCCCACTCATCTCGCCTATGCAAAAGCTCTTCCGGAATCACGTCTCTCCCCCCGAGCTTGTGAATCTCGGACAAGTCATGCTTCCATTCACGGAATATACTTGCCGCCCTTTTATTGATCCATTTAATGGCTTTTACATCATTAAAATCAATGATAAAAAAAACACTACAAGACATTAAAAACATGAAACCATTAAGTTGCAATGATGCAGGGAATTAAAATACCAAAAAAATTAATACCATGATGCATGGAAATTAAGAGATATACCAATACAGAAAATTAGAACCATATCAGAGAACAGAGATTATGTTTCGTTATTGTTTCGTTCTATCAACAGCCTAGCACAATTACAGCCTAACCAATCTTTAGAAGAAAATCCCAAATGCTTATCTACAAATTGGGATTTCCACCTTGCCTAGGAATTCACAGATAACACTTTCAAATAACGGAACTGAACCTTATAAAGACAAGAAAAAGTTATTCCCTATGATTATCATCAACTATGATCTAAAGTATTAGCTGCTTGCAGCACTAGACAGGGAAAGTTCCACTTTGCACTTATGAATAGATGCACAATTCCTACCAATTAACAAGACTTATGATTGGATGATATGATGGAAATTTATGGGAGAAGTAATCATAAAAACCAAGTCGATCAAAGTCCCAATCAAGTTCTTTAAGCATATCTACTTGCAACTATATAAGAGCATCATCCATGATTGGAACAATAAACACTATGAGAAAGTGACACAAACACTATGAGCTCAGAATGATGTGCGTGCATTTATAAGTACCAAGACAAAACATATGTGATCCATCTCATGATTTATCTGTATTTTGAATAACTAAGTTGTTCTCTTTCTTTGTAATCCCTTAGGGTTTATTCAATTAAGCCAAATTCTTTACTTCTAAGTCCTAACAAAAAAAAAAAAAAAAACAAAGTGAGGAGAAGAAGAAAAAACCAAATAGATCATTGATCAACTGATCAACATATGTAGCAGTACGTGGATGGAGATAGGGGAATCATATTGGGGTACAATCAGGGTACAATTAGAATTAGGATCCAGGCAAAGCTTTCATTGAACCCAACAATTGGTATGAAATATGAGTCAAATGTTGCATCCAAGCACTCATAATCAAGTTGTGAAAAACCTGAGACATGCAAAGTTCATGCTACTTAGCACTCATACTGATTTGACGCATCTATATCCTATCATTCCTATACATGAAAAACAACATACACACTATATATAAAATCCAAAGAGATCAATTTGATTATTTCCCAGACACTACTCCATTTGATTAAATACAGTAACTGATCTCATCGATCTCTTTTGTCATTTTGATAACTTTTCTCTTGCTGATAAACATAACATATCACAATCTAGATGTACAAGCACTTGAAAGCCAAATTCCTAATTCTGTTTCTACTCCAACCAAACATATTATCAGATGAAAGCGTTTTAGGCTTTTTTAGCACTTGAAAGGGAATCAAAATACCAAGATGCAGGGAATCAAAATGCCAAAAAAATTAACTGAAAGTTATCTTAACTTACAGTGAGACCGTCAAAAAGCTTCTTCCTCTCCTCCTTGTCTAAATCATACCACGATTCCTTCTTCATTGCCACTCTTTTTCGTATGATGCTTCCAACACTATTGACAAAGAGGCTGCATACATCAAAATTACGGGGTCCATCAATCACTTCCCAATCAAAGTCCAAGTCTATCTTCTTTCCCGTGCTTTTCACAATATCAGCCACCTTTGAGTTGTTCACCACACCCCAACATCCAAGGAGGCAGGTTGTAACAAACAACAATAACAGGCCAGATACTGTAAGACAAGTTCATGTTTCCGTAGGGATTAAACCTGTCTGTTGAGAGTCCGAGCCTTATATTTCGAACGTCTGTAGCGAATCAGGAAATGGTAAGTCAAAGGATTTCCATGCTTCCCCATCTACGGGGTGTATCAGCGCATCGTCATCTTCCCTCAGAATACCGTGCCATCTCATATCCTCAGCAGTTTTTTCACACATGTAGAGACGCTGCAGCCTAGGAGTCAACGGGAAATAACGAAGCACTTTCATAAGAATCCTTTTCCCTTTAGGGGAAAGAGTATCTTCCCACCTCGACACATTACACTTAGGACATTTAAATGCGTCTTTGTAATCTCCGTAAAACAAAACATAATTATTCTTACAAGCTTCAATTTTCACATAACCAAGACTGAGGTCGTTCAGGATCTTTTTTGCATTGTAATGACTCGATGGTAGTTTGTTTGCAAGAGGAAGCAAACGTCTGATAAACGATGAATAGTCATCAAAATGTTCGTTCGAGGTCCTGTGCTTCTTTTTCAGACTCATATGTTCCATGAGAGAACTCAAAACAGTTTCTGAACATCCCTCGTACACTGGGGTCTGCGCTTCTTCGAGCATCTTGTTATACTTGTCGTAATCACCAATGTTTAGGTTCGAGAAAGTAGAATATGTTTCCTAGGGTGCATCAAAATTCTTTTCCTGATGATATCTTGAAGCGTATGGAAAAGCATCATGTAGCATGTTCAACGTGAGATCCATATAAGGGCTGGCGGAAGCACTAGATAAGCCAGCCTCATGCAAGTTATTTGATAGGAAATAGGGCATTATAGGATCATTAACTAGCACTTCACCGTGTTCAGTCCATGTAGTATAATACGGATCCATGCCGTAATGTGACAAATGTTTTTCTATACCCTGAATTGTCTCCCAACTACCGCAACAACATCTTTTACACATACACTTGTGCCATTCCTTTCCACCACCGTATTGTTGTACAAATTGCAGAAAATCTACGATCCCCTGTATATATAAAGGGTGCCCCCTATTGTACTGCATCCAGCTCTTGTCCATTTTTTCCGCATGCCTGTCATAATAGAAAAAAAAAATGCACATTGTTAGCAACAAATAAGCACGTACATATATCCATTCAATTCTTCTTCTTCATCACCTTATGTCTCCGGTTAGGGTCCTAATCCCATTTGGGAGAACATGACTTTGTTTCGCACTTATTTATGTTATGGTGGTTTCGAATCCGACGTGGAAAAATTTCGGCAGCATCTCCCTACAGTTCCCCAAGTGCATCAATTTCTATACCTAATGTGCACTCGAGGAACAGTAGCGGGAGACCATGTCGAAATTACCCACTATCGAAAACTAAACCACCACATCATAAATTAGTGCGAATCAAAGTCATGTTCTCCCAAACTGTCCAAAAATGGGACAATTCAAGAATCATTTTGTCAAACAAAGTTGTAACAAAATAATTCTTGAACGGGATTTCTAAGGCTAAACGTGTAAGTAACTAAAATGCAAGAATATAATTATTCTTACATTCATCGCGCAAATAAACACACATATAATCATTTGCATACAGAAAATATGAAATATATATGAAAAAATATATATTACCAAAATATTCTCATAAATATTCAACATAAACCTAAATATTCTCATAAATATATATTGGGTCCGGATCGGGGACATCAATTTTTACACAAACTTTGACACACATTTTCAGCCTTTAGATTTTAAAATATTCAACGGTGTAGATTAATTAAGGGGATGATATCAACACATATAAAGGTGATGTGGCATACGACATGGCACTCTATAATTTCCATAAAATATTATAATTACAAAACAAAAACAAAATCAAAAAGTCAAACTCTTTTCATTAAATTTAAAGAGAAAATTAAAATTTGTAGAATCCTACTCTAACTATCGAAGAAGAAGAAGAAACGAGCAGAAGACAAAAAGAAGCACGTACAAGAACAAACACGAAGTTCATCCTTCTCTAAGCTCTTATATATATTTTCAACGAAATAGCTAGTTGGAACTAAATAAGATTCACAGCAAACAACAGGTACGTATTGATCTAACTTTTTTTCTTCTTCTTTTAGTCTACTGTATTATTTAGGGTTTAGGTATAGATTGACTTGGTTGCAAAATTTATGTATATACGACAAATTTTCTAGTAAGGAAACTCGCGTTCGAACTTTCTTTACTCAAAATTGAGAAAGGAGCACTTGTTTCTCTGTTTAAGCTTGATCGATGTATGCCATATTAATCTACAGTCATGCACAAGAAGCATGTATATATGAGAAAGATGCATGAATCAATTGACCTTACCTGATATGATTTCAATTTGAAAGCATGCGAAATAGCCTCTTTTTTCGTAGGTCTCCTAAGTAAATACAAATTTGAATACAGCTTCATGATTTGAATGCATGTTCTTGCTATTTTCTTTAAATGTGCATTGGTCTGTTATATGCAGCTTTGTGTTTCAATACTTGTATATACTGCATGCTAAAACGGTAAACCAACTTGAATCAAGCAT
>NC_020496.1:25007377-25008479 GCF_000184155.1 Fragaria vesca subsp. vesca | reverse complement strand
CGAACTCAGAAAGAGGATCATATTAAAGAGAAAGATGAGAGAGATGAGGAAGATGAGGAAGATGCAGAAGAAGCATGTGACAAGCAGATTGGAAACAAGAAACGTAAAAGTTGTTCAACAGTTAAATGCGGGTGTGAGGCCAGTATGCGGGTTCTTTATGACAAATGGACTAACAAATGGAAAGTTTCTGTGTTTAGCGACATCCACAACCATAAAATAGTCACACCAGCTCGAAGAATGAGGATGAAGTCGAATAGACATATGCCTGATGCAGCAAAAAATTTAACAGAAGCTTTTCAGAAAGAGAACTTACGAATTAGTAAAGTTCCTTCAATGTTTGGTGGTGCTCATAATATTGGATTCGACAATAGAGACTGTTATAATCATTTAAGGAATGTACGGCATAAAGAGTTGGAATATGGAGATGCACAGTCAGTCCTCAATTACTTCAGGAAAAAGCAAGCAGAAAATCCTCAGTTTTTTTATGCCATCCAGTGCGATGAAAATGGCAGAGCTACTAATTTTTTTGGGTGGATTCAAGATCACGGACATCATATCAGTATTTTGGGGATGTAGTGACATTCGATACAACATACCGGACAAACAAGTATGACATGCCATTTGCCCCATTTACTTGAGTAAACCACCGCTTTCAATCCATACAATTTGGATGTGCTCTTTTACAAGATGAGACAGAGGCGACATTTCTATGGTTATTTGAGACGTGGCTTGATGCTATGGGTGGTCGACATCCATTATGTGTTATCACTGACCAGGATTTGGCAATGAAAGGAGCAATTGCTAAGACTTTTCCTAATACTCGTCACCGCCTTTGCATTTGGCATATAAAGAAAAAATTTGGTGAAAAGTTGGCTCATGTGTATTATAAGAAGTCAAGCTTCAAGATTGGCATGAGAAAGTGCATATAGGATACATACCGAATAGATGATTTTGAAGATCAATGGAAGAAGTTAATGGAGGAGTATAAATTGGAACAAAATGAATGGCTACAACAGCTTCATGAAATTTGTGAGTCTTGGGTTCCAGTGTAGAACCGCAACACATTTTTTGCCGGAATGAATACAACAGGGCGCAGTGAAGG
>NC_020496.1:25000062-25006147 GCF_000184155.1 Fragaria vesca subsp. vesca | reverse complement strand
TTCGATTGAAACTTTGTACCAGGTTCTTTGCTTGTTCTTCATTTTTTTTTTCTGGGTTCCACATATTTTTGTTCTTCTGGGTTCTTTTTTTTTCTGGGTTCTTCTCTTTTTCTTCTTCTGATCAAAACTCTATTAAGGATAAAGGATGATGCCAATGCCTGCGTGCCTTGCTTATATATTTGTATACCTCAATTCTAATATTTTAGGCAGTTGGTGTTGTTGTTGTGGGGAGTCGGATTCTCATTTTCAGTTTGATGATTGTGTTGAATTGGATAGATTGATTTATTGATCAATATAAAATAAGGATTCTACAGATTTTAATTTTCTCTTTAAATTTAATGAAAAGAGTTTGACTTTTTGATTTTGTTTTTGTTTTGTAATTATAATATTTTATGGAAATTATAGAGTGCCATGTCGTATGCCACGTCACCTTTATGTGTGTTGATATCATCCCCTTAATTAATCTACACCGTTGAATATTTTAAAATCTAAAGGCTAAAAATGTGTGTCAAAGTTTGTGTAAAAATTGATGTCCCCCGATCCGGACCCATATATATTACCAAAATTCTCATATATATTACCAATATTCTCACAAAGGCAGTCAACCTAAACATTCTCATAAATATATATTACCAAAATTCAACATTTAGCAATATGAAAAAATGTAATATATAAACAAGAAAACCAATAGGTAACCAAAATTCATCATAAAACCAACACATCTAAACAAATTAGTAACAAAGAATAACAATAATTGACCGGAATACTTCACCGGAAAACTCATCGGAAAAAATGGTAGAAAAGAGGGAGAAAGAGCATGTACCAAACTACAAACTAGTGGATGAAGATGAACAATGCATTAGAAGAACGGATGATGATCATGGATCAAATAAGCCAGAGATTTGCGAGATTGATCCCTGCAGATTTTCTTTCACTGTAGCTCGATTTGTTTTCCTTCAGTTTTTCGATCTGGAACTGATGCAGAGTAGGCCTGGGCATGGGCCGGGACGGGCCGGGTATTGGCTGATCCCGATCCCGATCCCGTAATTATTTTCCGGGACGGGATGAAACGGGATTACCCTTTTTCAGACTTGATCCCGAAGGTCCCGAGGCCCGATTGAATCCGGGACAGGATCGGGACCAATTCGGGATCCCGGAAAATCAAGAACTTTACAAAGGAAAAAAATTGCCCCGATCGTTTTCGTTATGTTTCCTTCGGATGAGTTGCAAAGAAAAACAAAATGCCCCAATTCGGCCGAGTTCTGTTTCCTTCGGATGAGATCTAGCCCAGATGTACAAAAAAGAATTACAAAATGATGATGATCATAACATCTCAAATGTTAAACTAGCAAACTGCATGTGATCCTTGGTGTCAAACATAACATACGAAGACTTGAATCTCGAAGAAGAAGAACATGAAGACCTCGAAAACGAAGACCATATCCAAAATGACGACGTGCGTAAGAATCTTTGGAGGTCTAAGGCTCGCCAGTCCTCCACAGTCGCCGACGTCCGACAAAGAACACAAATCAAAGAACGTCGATGCTCGATCTCCATAGGTGCCCTCTGATTTTCAAGATCTAATTCTCTCCCTATTTGATGACGCCGAGATGAAGGAGATGGTGAAGAAATTAAGGCTGAGGCGTATCAGAGAGTGAAGAGGAAAGAAAAGAGAATTGGGGCTCTGGGTTCACGTGAAAGAGATAAGAGGGTTGTAGCTTATGTTTATATATTTAGGGTTTATACTTTAGTCTTTGATCAATCCAACGGCTCACATGAAGCCACTATATACAAGTTAAAAAGAAAAAATAGTCTTAATATATATTACCGGGCCGGGCCGGGATTAAATGGGCCAAAACTAAGTGATCCCGATCCCGTCCCGTTTTATTTAATACGGGATGGGCCGGGACGGGATTCTCGTTTTTTATTTTTAATCCCGTCTCGTCCCGCAAATTTTAGGGACGGGATCGGGACGGGCCTTCGGGATCGGTTTTGAATGCCCAACCCTAATGCAGAGGATATAAAGAAGATTTCACTTAAGCAACGAAATATTTCGTCGCTAAAGTTAAAATGTTCCGTCGCTTTAGTCTTAACCTAACACGACGAAAATCAATTCGTCGGTTAGGTGAAGGAAATAATGTGACAAAAAATTCCGTCGCTCAAAGGTCAAAAGTTTCGTCGCTTTAGTGTTAACCTAACACGACGAAAATTAAATTTGTCGATTAGGTGAAGGATATCATACGACAAAAATTTTCGTCGCTCCAAAGTCAAAGATTCCGTCGCTTTAGTCTAAAACTAAAGCGACGAAATTCAAATTTGTCGGTTATGTTAAAAATATCATGCGACAAACGTATTCGTCGCTTAAATGTAACATTTTCGTCGCTACATAAATAATTTGCGACAAAATTCTTGTTGTCGCCTTAGTAGGACCTGTGGCGACGAATCTTAGGCGACAAATATTTCGTCGCCCCAGAAAATTGTAGCGACGAAAAATGTATCTCTAGCGACGATATTCATTTTCGTCGCTTAGGAATTGCTTAAGCGACGAAATGTGAATGTACCCGTCACTTAAGCCTTTTTTACTACTAGTGATAGAATGTATGTATGCAGAACAAATTTTTTTTTTAAAGGTTTAGAAAGATAAAGGATATAGGGTTTAAAAGAAATAAAATCAAGAAAGTAAAAATGAAAAAATAAATTTTGTAACTAATAAAAACAAAAATTTAAAAATATTAGAAATCATAATTTGATGATGTGGTTATGCCACCTTAGCTGTCACATAAGGTGGGCTCTACATGCTGAGAAATTTTTCAGTGCTACGGGAGGACCACGTGGCAGTCTAACGTGATCCTACATTCCAATTAAATTTAGATATGTGGATTTTCTTCATGAAAAATTATTTTAGCTATTTTGTCAAAAACTATTTTAGGTTTTATGTTGTTTTTTAAATGCTAAACCCTAATCCCTAAACCCTAAACCCTAAAACCCTAAACTCTAAACTTTAAACCCTAAACCCTAAACCCTAGACCCTAGGTTGAACTTGCTAAATACCCATGAATGTCATTTCACAAAAAATAGAAAATTTTAGTTAATATTTTAGTTGTAAAAAATCCACATGTTTAAATTTGATTGGAATGTAGGACCACATCAGACTGCTACGTGGTCCTCCCGTATCACTTAAAAATTTCTCCTAGGTGCTTCACCGAGAAATTTTTCAACGCTACGGGAGAACCACGTAACAATATGACGTGGTCCTAATTCCAATCAAATATTGACGTACACATGGATTTTATTAAGGAAAAATTACATCAGCTATTTTGTTAAAGACAATTTTGGGTTTATTGTTGCTTTTTAAACCATAAACTCTAAACTTTAGACCCAAAACCCTAACCTGTAACCCCTAAACCCTAACCCCAAACTCTAGACCCTAAACCCTAGTCCAAACTCAACAAAGACCCATGAAGGTCATTTCATAAAAAATAGAATACCTTAGTTTATATTTTAGTTGTAATAAATCCACGTGTTAATATTTGATTAGAATGTAGGATCACGTCATACTGCTCCTGTAGCATTGAAAATTTTCTCGTGGTTCACCTAACATTACTCCTAGGGCATCATAAATTTAAAATGTCAAGGAGAAGAGCACTCGAAGCATTAGCAGGAACCCCTATTCTCCCATAGACGAGGAGAAATTTTTCAGTGCTACATGAGAACCATTAGGCGTTCTCCATGACCAATAAAAAACCGCCATGTGGTGTTTTTTAACATGTCATGACAAGGTAAAAAATAATTATATACAATTACAGCCAACTAAACAACATCAAACAAGAAAAAAAATTAAAAAAATTGTTGCCTACTCTAAAACCCATATCTCCATAGGCTTCTGCAAACCCAGATCTAAGTTCAATTTCCACTCCTCTTAGTTCAATGTCAAGTTTAGTCATGGCATGTAATTACATTCTGGTGTGACCCTATATTGTTTGAATTTTCATGGGTCGTAACTCCTAACTGATATCACATATGCAAATTAGTGTAGAGATTTTCATGGGTGCATTTGCCCTTTTCATATGGCGACTTAGAACATGTTCAGATAATTAAATGGCTAGTTCGAATTCAAAATCATCTACGATTGGACTCGAAATTGCTCTGGAAGTAATTAGATTGCAGCTTTGTCTTCTACTACACAACTATCATTCCTTCTATAATAGTAGGAACAAGCAGAATGATACAAACAAATAAAATTGATCCATTTTGCAGTAGCCAATGGAATTTGTTTTTTTTTTTTTTTACTTGTTTTTTTTTTTTTTTTGAAGACATTGGTTTTACTTCGGTTGTAAAAATTAATTTTTACTTTGTCATGACATGTTAAAAAAACCACATGTTGGTTTCTTATTGTAGCACTGAAAATTTCTCCACAGAGACGGGTATGTCATTAATCTTCTTAGGCCAAGAATAGCTAAACAATTAGCTACAAAGTTGGCTTTGTTTTTTAAGGAGATACAGTTGAAGAAGATTGAGATTGATTTAATATCTTGGGAAAATGCCCTAATGTCTAAATATTTGAAAACTAAAGTCCATTCCAATAATAATAAGATTCTTGACCCCAACTCAATGAAAGAGAGACTTATTTGTGTCCAAATACACAAATTTTTATTAAATTCATAATAAAATAATATTTTTGAGACATTTTTACCTTTAGTCCTTATATATATGCTTAGAGAGAGAAAGTGTAAGAGAGAGAGAAAAGACTTTGCCGGCAGCTCACCGGATCTCCTGACACCGGCCGTTAGACTCCGGTCATTGAACACCGGCCGTCGGACTCCGGTCGCCGGACTCGGTTACTGTCCCCTAGTAACTCGGTTACTCTGGCGACCGATCGTCGGAACTCAGTTTCTGACCCCAGAAACTTAGTTACTGACCCTAGAAATTCAGTTACTGACAAAAAAAACTCAGTTACTGACCCCCGGTAACTTGGTTATTCCGGTGACCGATAATCGAAACTTAGTTTCTAACCCGAGAAACTCAGTTGCTGACCCAAAAAACTCAATTACTGACCCCAGAAATTCAGTTACTGACCTAAAAAAACTCAATTATTGACCCCAGTAACTCAATTACTCCGGCAACCGATCACCGGAATTTCCCCAGTAACCAGTTACTGACCCCTAATAATCGTGTTACTGACCCCCAATAATCGGTTACTGACCCCCAATAATCGGTTACTTACCCCTAATAATCGTGTTACTAACCTTTAATAATCAGTTACTTACCTCAATAATTAATAAGAAGAAATATCAAAAATTTGCCGGAGGCTAACGACGTTGCAACCTAGAAACCTCACATCTACTTTCCTCAAGTTCACTCACCTTGTCTTTATCTTCGCCGTAAAAATCATGGACGACCACAATATCATGAATAGGCTCAACTACGGCCATAGCGGTGCTGCTTCATTGCCGAGGTGCGTCCTCTATCTCGACGTCAGCGATGCTTGATGGGAGAGAGTAGTTTCCAGAGAGAGAGAGTAGTTTAACAACAAAAAAATCACTGCTACATTCGTCGCCGGCGCTTGGGAGGAGGCTCAGGACCAGATCTGCTTCAGTTAGGCTGAGTGCCGACCGCCAAACGCCGACCGCCGAGCAACGAGCACCGACCGCCGAACAACGAGTGCCAAACGTCGTCTATCCCCAACCGTAGCTTCCTAGCAGGAATACTGTGCAGTCCTCGCCGACGAGCTCCATCACGCCAAGATCTCGACGGTCAAGATGTGCTACCTTACAGATCAGGCTCCGAAATGTCACCATGATCATGCCAAACCTTCACAGGTGGAAGCTCTCCAGGTGCCGCCTCTAGTTCGCTTGAGACCTCTTGATTGCCGCCATTAGCGAGTTGAACACCGGCAGCTCCAACTCCTCCACGAACGAGCTGCTTCCGACGTCCATGTTCGATCGCCACCAAGGTTGACGAACACCGCATGTGGGGTGAGTCTGGTCCTCATATCCGATCTGGATTCCGAAAGAGAGAGAGAGAGAGAGAGAGAGAGAGAGAGAGAGAGAGAGAGAGAGAGAGAGAGAGAGAGAGAGAGAGAGAG
>NC_020496.1:24979789-24999060 GCF_000184155.1 Fragaria vesca subsp. vesca | reverse complement strand
CTCTCTCTCTCTCTACTACTCTCTCTCTCTCTCTCTCTCTCTCTCTCTCTCTCTCTCTCTCTCTCTCTCTCTCTCTCTCTCTCTCTCTCTCTCTCTCTCTCCAACCGTTAGAACGACAGTAGCCGTCTCGACGACTGCGCCCGGAACCCATGGCCTCCGACCTCCGACCTCCGACTCCGACTCTCGGATCTCATCTCCGATGACGACGTGAATGAAGTCGTTGTTGCTCCCATCCCTCGAATCATGACTCATCTCGATATCTATCTCTCACCGAGAGGCGACGACGACTCATCTCGATCTCTCACCGATAAAATCTCTACCACTCCTCCTCTCTCTCCGTCACGACCAACGACGCCCTCATAAGCCCCGCGTACGACATGTCGACATCGCCACCGCAAGAGCCGCATTGTCGTTGTTCTCTTCCCAGGAAAAGGCATGGTCACCAATTCGATTCCATTAATTATGTTTGGGTTTGCTGGGAGTGGTGGGGTGGGATTGCTACTGTGCAAAGATGAAGCTCAGAGCAACTTGCTTTGATTTGTTTTGGCTTTAATTAGTGGTAGTTGGTTTGTGATTTGAAGACTACGACGACAATCTCATTCTCTCATCTTTAGGCTTATAAGGTAAGCTACTGTGCTTGTGACATTTTTCAATTTTCTTTTGTTTTTTTTTTGTTTTTGTTTTTCCTTATTTTGAACAAATCTCTTATTACTCTAAATCACGATTGTTAAAGAGGAAATTGAATCTGTTGCTAAAAGCTTTGAATTTGTAGTTGTCATCGGTGATTTATTAGGATTGTGGCTCGGTTAGTATAATTATGTATGGGAAATAGGAGCTTTCGAGTCAATAGTAGCAGCTTTAGAGTTGACAGTAGCATATTCTTTAATCGACAGTAACAGCTTTGTTTGGTTCCGAAGAAATGCCGAAAAAAATTGCAATATAGCACCGGTAGTAGCACACTGCCCTATCGACAGTAGCACACTTTTCTATCAATAGTAGGCAGTAGCAGGCAGATTGGTAGTAGAAGTTGACATTAGCAGTTAGATTTGCGGTAGTAATAACCATTTCGTCGTCAGTAGCAGAAAGTTTCTAATAACAACAGTAGCAGCTTTATAAAGGTCTCATATCGCAACATTAGCAGCTTTGTTTGATTCCGAAGAATTGCCTAAAATAACACCTTTTTATCGGGTGCTACTGTGCTACTTGATAGTAGCACCCAATGTGCTACTTGATAGTAGCACCCAATGTGCTACTGTGCTACTCGGCAGTGTGCTACTATGTTATCGTCGACAGTAGCAGTTGATATGTAGTGAAAGGTATTATGGTAAAATTTTTGTGACAGATGGCATGTGGATATTAATTTGTCCTAATTTGTTAATATTTGTCCTTAAATGTGTAAGATATTGTGTAAATGATGTATTTGTAAACTGAAATTTGGTTAGTAACTTTATTGTAATTTACTAAATAAAAAACCAATGAAAATAACAGTCGACTCAAAGCTCTAATGCATCTCTGACTCTGTTGCAGTACGAGCTCGAGACCTGTCTTCTCATTGTTGAATGCACGCCACAAGGTTTGGTTGGGGTTCTATTTGGTAAACGTGAAATTGTTTATCTTCTTTAGGAATTAAATTGGTTATGGGTTTAAACTTTCAATTCAATTTTGTCTGTAACAGAGTTCCACTTTTCCTTTGTGGAATTGAATTTCTTATCTTAATTTCGCCCCGTGTGGGTAATTTTTGATCTGATTATGATTGGATTCATGGGTAAGATTGGTTTGATCTTATTGTGATTGGGTTCATGAGTAGGATCATTTTGATTTGGGTTTTTGAGTAAGTTCTGGATTCATGAATAAGATTTTGATATGGGGTGATGAGTAGGTTCTAAGATTAAGAGTGTGATCTTGGTCTGTAAGTATATGGCATTTACATCAAACCGAAGGAAACAAACTGGTTCTCCTAGCTGTACGAGGAGAAGCATATTTGCAGGGGGAGTCGATCGCTCCTGCTAACTTCAATAGACTTGAGGTAATAAGAGGTATTGTTATTTTGTGTCATCTTCTTTTAAGGGAATTTGTTTTTAATTCAGATTTATTTTTCTCAAAATGATTTTGCTTTCAAAGTTGTTTAATTAGAATACAAATTGGTATTTTGGAATAGGTTTTAAAACAAGTTTCCTTACTCAACTCAAATCAGATTTCTATCGGAGATTTGATTGAGGGGGAGTTCTTACTCCTATATATATATATATGCTTGCTATAGCCTTCAAGAGATCACGGTTTTTATTTTATTAGGGTTTCATTGGTTTCTTTGTTTTGTGGCTGCATTGCATGCCCCACCTTTTTGGTTAAAGCTTTTCATGTTTCTTGTCTCATATCATTTCATCTAACTCTATTGGTATATGTTTTAGTTGGCATTCCTATATCAAAATAAATTGGACTTTATTGTTATATCTCTCTTTGTTGAATGAAATATTAATACAGGTGATACTAGTCTTTTTTGGTGCGTGTGAATCATGAAGACAAAATCCTAAATTAGTTAGGATTTGTATTCATTATATATATGATTAGTTGATCTTTAGTTGAAAGGAAAGAATCCTATATTGATTAGGTTATATGATCTTTGGATTATCATATCGTTTTAGTGCATGGCAATGAGATCTTGACTTATGTTATTGATCTTAATTGTGATATGCATACGTACATGTGTTATTATTATAATTGGAATAAGTTATTTGTATGTGATATTTCCGTGGAAGTAATTGAATCCTAACTTGGTTAGGATCTCAATATGTGATATGGTTGTGGAATCAAATAAAGGCAAGAAGATCTATTTTGAATAGGTCTCATATGCTAGCTGCGTGAGGAAGAAATCCTTCTCTGATGGGATAACTTTTATGCTAGCATTTTAATAATATCTTTTGTTATTATCCTATGATTTGAGTCTTACCGATTTTCCTATTTGGAATCTAATAGGGCTGCATCAGGGATAACTAGGAGTGTGTGTGCGCAAACATATTGGAGACATATATAAAAGAGGCGCAAGTCATATGGACTAGGTATCTCTGCACGCTTGGCGTTTGAGAGGAAATTGTGTTTATTCCGCTACTCATCTGAATATACAAGTTCAACTGTTCATTGTTGAGTTGGACTTGTTTATGTGTGATTGTGATTCTCTTGTGTGTGAGAGAAGATCATTGAAGAAAGAAGAAGAAGACGTTCTGCCTAGAGATAGGGATTTGTAATAGTATAGGGTTTACAAAGAGGTTGTAAGACTCTACACAAATTCATCTAGTTGAGTTCGTTTTCTGAGCTTGTGCTCCGCTGTGATTTTTCCTCTATTTTGAGGTTTTTACATAGCGTAAAAAATCTGGTGTTCTATGTTAATTTTCTGTCAGTTGATTTTTCCTCTGTTTCAATCCCTGCTTCACGTTCTAGTACCTTTAAACTCTTATATATGATGATCCAGATCAGTGTATGAAGTTTGTTGCAGATGGATTGATTATATGTTGAAGTTCAAAACAACGAAGTCAAGAATTAGTATAGGATTATAATCTGGAAAATCAAGTTGGTTTGTAATACCTGTAAAGTGACAATGGTGTATGTCACTACTTGAATGATTGTGTAATCTATATCTATTCTTAGTAAAGTTGTTTTAAGTGTGGACTACTATAAGGTCTCGTAGTGATTTTTCCTCTAAAGAGGTTTACACTGTAGTAAACAATTCTCTGTGTTCTTGTGTTATTTATTTATTTACTATGATTTTGGTTTATCAAAATGGGTCCATGATTTTCAAGTTTTTGGTTCATTCTCCATATCAAAAATCTTGATCTTGAAATCCCTTAATCGATCATATGTAATTCAAATAAATTGTTGTTTTTGTCCTTTTCTGGAAGTGGAAGGATGCGTGATTCATCCTCTCATTCTCATCAGCAAGTGGGATTCCTTCGTTTCCACAGCCTTTCGTTTGAAGAACCCTTCAGTTCAATTTGATCTGCACTGCAGATCTGGACTCGGGGGATTGCATTTTTTTTTTTCAGGAAAGAATTTGGTTTTAATTCTGGAAAAATAATTGTTCTTTAACTCTGTTAAGTGGATGTTAATGTTGATGATGTGGATGACCGATGTCGAAATTTTAATGGAAAACAGGGAAGGAGACAGGAAAAATGGGGACAGAAGATTCTCCGATCTCCCTCACTCTCTCGGATCCAGTTTTGCCAACCAGCAAAACTGATGGTCATCAAAAAAGAGAAAGAGAGAGAGACATCAGTTGGCAAAACTGGATCCCACTCTCTCAAAGCCTTTAATGTATCTAAGTTTTTTGTTCCCATGGATGGGAAATGAGTCTAAATATTAGGAAGTTGAATAGAGCCACAAATTGGAAAGATACCAAAAGAAGAGATGGACACATTCTTGCATAGAAATATACAGTCAGAAAACCATTTTGATAAGGCTGCATGCATGTGTATAAAAGTTAGATGCTAAAACGAGAAAAATCTGAGAACTATGCTACCTTTTGGTTCTTTTTCATCAGAGGGGATCGAATTGATCTAATTTCATCTCATTACTTGGCTATTGCAAGGAAATTTCTATGTTAGTTCGGTTTTTATCAAAACGTTTTAATCTACGTACTGTCGTAATTTTCAACTAAACAACTAAACTTGTTCGACCAAACAATTGAAAATTTTAGCATATATAAACCCAAATAAATTTCTTTTCAAACACTCACCGACCTAGGTACATCACATGGGATCGCTATGAAAAACTGAAACAAAAGAAGTCACATGCTTTGATTCAAGATCCACTAATTCCATATCATCGATCTCGTCCGTCGGCGAGTCTCAAGTAGTGATCTGAACGCGTTCAAAAGTCTACGTTCCCACCACACAACGTCGTCTTCCTTTCCACGTTGAGAATTTCATTTTGTCCTTCAATGTGGGAACACATTATACTACACGCGCAATTGCTCCATACCTAGCATAGATCCAAGAGATCCAACCCAGCTATATATACAACAAGTCACCAACGGCTACCAGTACGTCCATCTACAAAAAAAACTGAACTAACTGAACTCGTCGTCGTCATGGCAAGTCTTGGTTACCCTGCTTACTGTGTTTTACTACTTGTAACTGTTCTTAGTTTCAGCCCAGATAGTTGCTTCTGTGCTGCTCATCACCAATCCAAACCACAACACAAGGCGGCCTTGTTTGTGTTTGGAGACTCACTTTTTGATTCTGGGAACAACCAATACCTCAATGGGAGTAGCGGCATGGGAGCAGGACCAACTAGGCTGCCGTACGGTGAAACCTACTTCAAGCACGCCACCGGTAGAGTTTCCGATGGTCGCATTGTACCCGATTTTATTGGTAAGAAAAATCAGTTAATTTCAGTTACTAACATGAATGTCATGTATGTCGAACATAATCAAGATGTTAATTAGATAGTTTGTTAATTGGTTTTCTATTTTTACTGGCTGCAGCTCAGTTTGCAAAGCTTCCTATGCCACCACCATATCTGCAACCTGGTGCGCATAACTTTACAGATGGGGTCAATTTTGCTTCTGCTGGAGCTGGTGTTCTTCCCGGAACTTTCCCCGGAGCGGTGAGTGACCTTAAGGATGAAGAAAGATAATATTCATATTAGTTTCTTTTATTGTTGAAGAAGGATTACCATGTCAGGATGAGATGCATAAATTTGGGGATCGTGATATTATATTTCAATAATGCCAGCTGACAGCATCAGTCGGTTCATTTAAGTAATCACTAATCACTTACATATTGTTGTGTAAAAGCTTTCTTCTCAAAAAAGAAAAAAGAAAAAAGCTTTCTTCAGTAGATGAACTATTTTCTTTGATTTTTCAGATAGACTTCCCAACTCAATTGAGCTACTTTAAGGCCATGGAGAAGTCACTGAGCCAGAGACTGGGTGCTAAGGAAACCAAGAAGTTGCTGGGCAGAGCTGTGTATTTGTTCAGCATTGGAGGAAATGACTACTTCAGCTACGCTTCTAAAAACCCTAAAGCTCTACAGATCTACAAGAGACAGTATGTAGCAATGGTGATCAGAAACATGACCAGTGTGCTCAAAGTAAGAACATGCATCTACTATGAAACTTTTGTTTTACTTTTTTAGTTTGAACGTAAGACTAATTTAACTTTCATGTTACAGGAAATCTATGATTTAGGAGGAAGGAAAATTGCATTTCAGAATGTAGGACCTCTGGGATGCGTACCGGCAACAAAGGCAATGAATCCTGCACTTGGTAGTAAGTGTTCTGAAGAACCATTAACACTAGCCAGACTCCACAACCGAGTTCTATTCAGTAATTTCAAGAAGTTAGAGAAGAGCTTACCCGGATTCAAATTCTCAATATTTGACTACTACAATGCACTTGGGGACAGAATCAACAACCCTTCAAAATATGGTACACTCTATCATTCATTAAACTGAACTTTGACCATGTATCAGTTCATCTCGATCATTTTTGTTTAGCAACTAAGTATATTGGGACACATTAGAGTTCACGGGTACTAAATTGAGACCCGAATTCTCAATGTTCCGGTATAAGAAGCTATTAGCTTACCCTAGCTAATTCTAGCATCTCTTTCGGTTGTTGAATTATGAAGGTTTCAAGGATGGAAAGGCTGCTTGTTGTGGAAGTGGAGCATACAGGGGGTCTAATTGTGGTGGTGGAAAGAATGGGACAGCATATAAACTGTGCAGCAATCCTAATGAGTACGTGTGGTTTGATGGAGCTCATACAACCGAAAGTGCCAACCACCAGCTAGCTCAACTTATATGGAATGGACCACAAAATTTCACAGGGCCTTACACTGTGAAACAACTATTTGAGCTTGCTTGATTCAGTTAACAGCCTAATTAAGTACCTTATAAGAGTTTTGACTTTTCAAAGTTCTTAGCCTCTTTGATTGTTGTACTATAGCCGACATGATTGCATTTCAGCTTCTTTAGAGACTTGCCTTCGGAGGATTCTGTAGATGTCATTTTGTAAATCTCAGCCTCTCACACAATAATATAATTTCCTTTGGCTGAACTACGTGTTTTTTTTTTTTTTTTAACCGACAAAGATTAGACGATATCAGCTCCTCTGTAGCAGTCTGGTGGGTGACAGAGCACCCACTCTACCCCAAAAGGAACCGCTACAACCAGGAACCCACCGCCCGTCCTTTATCAGAAATTTTATTTAAAATAATAAAAAAAATTACATGAAAAGAGGAATGGGGGACTAGGCCAAAACCATTCCAATTACAAACCAAAACAACATACAAAAAGACATTGTTTCTTCTACCCATAAAAAACCAGGCAATCTTCCCACTATGAAAACCGATAATTAGGGATACCCAAATAATCCGCTTGCAAGAAACCATGAAGCTCAGTAGGAGGATTATCATACCAAGTAAATGAAGCATTTGACAACCCCAAGTTTGCCATATTGTCAGCTACCATATTTTCTTCTCTAAAAATATGACTGCAACAGAAGTTCATTTGACGAATTATAGAAAGACAGTTATTCCAACGAACTCTTAAGTTCCACGAAGGAGAAAAAGACCTGGAAGAGAAGCAAGCTACCACACTAACAGAGTCACTTTCCAACCATAAGTAGGCCCACCCTTTATCATGAGCAATTTCAATTGCCAAAATAACAGTATAAAATTCAGAATAAAAGGAAGTATTCCATCTAAGCGAATGACAAAAGCTCCCTAAAAACCCACCTGAGGCATCACGAAACACACCCCCACAAGCTGCTGGACCTGGATTGCCTTTTGCTAAACGGTCTGTGTTAACTTTGATCCAAGGAAAAAACAGAGGCTGCCATAAGACATGTTGAATTCTAGGAGCCTTACCACCTTTAGGAGCAACTCCAAGAGAGGCCAATAAACGGGCATCAAGAACACCCTTATAGTGAGCAGGAGCAAAAAGGCTAATTTGACGAATCCATGCCATAATAGAGCAACACATTGTATAAAAATTAGGGGATCGATTATCAAACCTTAGCTTATTCCGAGCCTTCCATAGAGCCATGAAAGTAAACATGCCAGCTACTAGCCACAAATTAAAAAGCTGCGAGGAGAAAGGCTTTCAACAATAGCTCTTCTAAAAATCTATCAGGGAGTTGAAAGAAGATAAAAAAGTGTCAAATTGAGCAGCTAACCATCTCCAGACCCGTTGGGAAAAAGAGCATTGTAAAAATAAATGCAATGATGTCTCACCAGAACAATAACATAACTGACAGATAGTCACAATAGGAATTCCGCTAATTTTCACTCTATCATCAGTTGGAAGCCGATCAAAAAGAATTCTCCAGACCAAAAAAGAGTAACGAGGTGGGATGAATGATCGTCATACATTACAAGCCCAATCTTTGACAGTGTTGTGGTGCCTCAGAAATTTATACCCAACAGAAAAAGTTAACTCACCGAAGGTAGAGGGCTCCCAAATAAGCATATCTGACTCATCAATAAGAGGGAGTGCCAAATCTGAAATCTGCCTAGCCAAGAACGGAAAAGTTTGGCAAAAGAAAGGAGGAAGCTGCCATGACTAATGAGAAATAAAATCTGCGACATGAAGATTGCTGAAATAAGACCAATTTGAGATACCCAAAGTCTCCAAAATAGGAGCTTGAAGTCATTTATCCTTCCAAAAACACACAGTTTTACCATCTCCAATTAACCATCAACAATTTTGTCTAAAACCAGAAGCAACCGACCGAAAACCTAGCCAAATTGAGGATTTGCGATAGCCCAGCTTGCAGGCGATAGAATAGGATACCTTGACCATACGTAATCCCCCCATTGAGAATGAGAAGAGAAAGAATCCCAAGCAAACTTTAAGATAGCAACTGAATTAAGAGAGGAAAGATCACGAATACCAAGCCCACCTTCCAGCTTTGGGGCACAAACCTGAGCCTAGCGAATAGTGACGATTTTCCGAGTCCCTATATTACCAGACCAAATAAAGTTTCATGCCCATGAAGTTAGCTTCTTCACCAAATACACCGGCCACTGATACACAGAAAAACTATGAAGCAACATACTTTGAAAAACTGATTGCACCAATTGAGTCCGACCAGCTATAGAAAGAAGCCGTCCCTGCCAACCCATAAGTCTTGATTTTGCTTTATCAGCAATAACTTGAAGATGACACCTCCGGGGCTTGCCACAAAAAATTGGGACACCCGAATAAATAAAAGGCAATCGACCTGCACGGAACCCCAATATTCGTTGAATTGTTGCTTGCCTATGATGATACTTGGCACCAAGGTAAAAAGTACTTTTCGCCGCATTAATATATTGACCAGAAGCTGCACTATAACGGTCAAAAAACCTTCTCAAATGGCTAAGAGATAATTTATCCCCACGACAAAAAACAATAAGGTCATCTGCATATAAAACATGAGAAGGGGGAGTGCAGGTTCTAGGAAAAGATATAGGCTTCAATTGACCCGAACCAAGTAACATAGATAAACCACGGCTGAGAGCTTCTTCGGCAAGACAAAATAATAAGGGAGAAAGAGGATCCCCTTGCCTCACACCACGAGAACAAGAGAAAAACCCACGAGAAGAACCATTAATTAAGATTGATAACCTTGCCGACTTAAGAATAGTAATAATCCAACTGGTGAAAATATTACAGAACCCAAAATTCTTGAGGACTCTATGTAGAAAATCTCAATGCAGCGTATCAAATGCTTTAGCAATATCCACTTTGATCCCCACATTACCACCGTAGGCCTTGCGATCAAGGAGATTAAAGCATTCAGACACTGTGCCAATGCAACTAGTAATCCGCCTACCTGGAATAAAAGCACCTTGCTCTGGAGATATTATACGAGCAGCAATTGGTCCCAAACGAGAAGCCAAGATCTTTAGAATTATCTTGAAAAGAAAGTTGGCTAAGGTAATCGGCCGAAATTGAGTAATTTCATGGGCATCCTGAACTTTTGGAAGAAGAACCAAGAAGTTGCAATTTATGTTAGGAAGCAGCCAATTTTGCATAAAAAATTGCCTTACACATGCAACAACATCTGAACCGACAATATCCCAACAAGATTGATAAAAACAACCTGGAAATCCATCGGGGCCAGGTGCACTGGAAGCATCCATAGCAAAGACAGCATTTTTGATTTCTTCAGTAGAAGGGATTACTGTAAGCCAATCATTTTCTGCATTGGTGACCAAAGAAGGAATAACAGAGCATACCTCATCTAGATTCCTTGGAGTAGAGGAGGAAGAATAAAGATTTTGATAAAACCCCACTACATGAGCTACAATATCTGAGGGTTCAAAAAGAATCCTTTCTCCATCATGAATTGAAAACATACGGGCACTAGCAGAACGAACCTTGGCATAGGCATGGAAAAATGAAGTACTACGATCCCCATCCGTGAGCCATTTTACTCGAGCTCTATCCTTCCAATAGCTTTCTTGCATCTTGACCGCATTCAAAACACGAAATTTTGCATCAACCTCGTCTTCAAATTTTTGGTCAGTCATACCATGAATAGCAATGTCCTGCTGAATTGCAGATAAAGCTTCACGAGCCTTATTAACATTCTGATGGACATCCCCAAATACCATTTTATTCCAATTTCGCAAGCAAGATTTCAAGGCCTTCAATTTTTGCACAATGACATACATCGGCCAGCCCCAAAACTTACTAGAAGTCCAACATGTAGCTATTGTGTCACGAAAAGTAGGGTGATTCAACCACATGGACTGAAACCGAAAAGGCTTTGGACCACATGGGGAGAGCTTTGAAGCAGAGAAAATTAAAGGAGTGTGATCATAGACTACCCGAGGCAGGGCAATACAACTAGAATAAGGCCATGCTTCAAACCAACTAGTACTACAAAGGAATCTGTCTAATCGAAGCTCCACATGCACCCTAGTTCCACAACCATTTGTCCAAGTAAAACGGGCACCTACAGTGTCTAAATGGACAAAATCACAAGCATCTGACATATTCTGGAACTCCAAGCAAGAAATACGAGATGGAGGAGGACCCCCTGACTTCTCATGAGCTCCCAACACAGAATTAAAGTCACCAATTGCCATTCAGGGGACAGTGGTTTGAGCACTAATTACTGAGAAGTCATGCCATAAATCCCTGCGCTTAATGTAAGAAGTAGAAGCATAAACAAAAGAAAATTGACTAAGCTCGTTATCAAAAGAAACCTGAATAGTAACTTGTTGCTCCGTGTTAGATATGATCACTGGACTAGGAACATGACGACCTCTTAGCAACCAAAGATTTGGAAGCCTGGATCCTCGATCATTAACCGTAACAAAGTCCAAATTTAAAGCAGACCAGAATGCTGAAGAGATTGAGTCAAAGGCTACCATCGGCTCAGAAATACAAACCAGATCAGGTCTTTAAATACGACAAATATTTGAAAGTTCAGATTGAGAGTCAGAGTTACCGACTCCCCTAATATTCCAATAAAGAACCTTCATTATGCATACTTTTGATTTTTTTTTCCTGTCCCTTTTTGGATAGGGACCCTCACTAGCAGCAGCAGCAACAACATGCTTGGCTTGTTGTTTCTGTTTTTTCTTCTGTGATTTTGAAAGAGCCTTAACAAAATCGTCCTCCACTAGAACTCCTTTCTCAACATGGCTAGTTATTAAAGAAACATCTTTTGCTAAAACACCCACATGCTCAAAACCAGGGGGGACTGCACCTGTGGAAACCTCAGTTTGATTAATAAATTGGTCCTCCACTACCGTGTCATGCCAACTTTGACTCTGTGGAGAATTACAAGTACTCTCCAAGCTATGATTATTATGACCACTACCATCCTCGTATATTTCCTCAACGCTAGAATCATCAATATCATCCTTATCCTCATCATCCTCATCAACCTCATCAACCTCATTAGCATGGCCAGCAGAAACATTCATACTTATATTACTAGCCACCAGGTGAGTATTGTGCACATTCTCAATCACAAAGCCATCACCTTTCTCGTGAGCATTTTCAACCATTACTTATGTATCATTCTCAACCATCGAACTAATGTAGTTGGGGCAGTATTTGGTTTCGTTCAAGTTCAGTCTCTAGCATCACAACCCTTGTGTTGCTTTGCTTTAATTGGTTTAATTTAGTACAAGTTGCGTATTAGGTTGCCTATGTATTGTATATCTTGGTTTCAATCCAATTAGTTAGGGCCTACGGATGACTAAATTTTGTTGTAGCCCCTTTAGGTGAGCTATTTATATGTAACTTTTACTATGTTAATGAACTAGCCGTACCCCTTTAGCAAAACTATCAAACTAAGTATATGTTTTAGATGGAGTTGTCTCACCGATTGGATGTGGTCGGTTCTACTAATTGATGCAGCGGAACTATCACGTTGGAATTCACCAGCGGTGAACTTGAATCCACAAGTCTAGGGTTTGGTGAACTTGAATCCACAAGTCTAGGATTTCTCGAATCCACAAGAAAACTTAAGAAAATCTCATGGTTTTTATTAATATGAAAGATGACGATTACAACAGATTAAGGGTCCTTATATAAAAAAATAAACTCCTAGGGCAACTAACAACTAAGCCTAAAACCGCACTGATTACAAAGAAAAACAAATGCAGAACAAACTTAGAAAAATAAAATATTAAAGACAATATTAAAACAAGTAAATCTGCATTTTGAGGCCCTAAAAGCAACTCCATTCATGTAGTCAAAAAAATTGTCAAATTTGAAATTTGACCTGGATTTGACTATTTGATAAATTTTACACTTCAACCAACAAGTTAAAATAAATTAATATAATAATGGAAGATGATTGGTTTCACATAGAGAATGGTGGAAGAAACGAAGAGAAGGAGAGAGAAGAAACAATAAAAAATAAAGATCATTTCATCTGGCTGTGTCAAACTTGACCGACCGAATCAAAGAGTCATTTACATGTCGGATTTAACTGGTTGGTTGGATTGTTGAAAATTGTCATTTATTACCGTTATAGGTGGCCACGTGGATTTGACTCTTTTGTTGGAGTTGCTTTAAACAGGCTCAGATGATCGAAAAAGCTCATACGTCAAGGCAAAGCGACGTATTAGACTTGTATCGCCGTTCCGTTTCTGAAAATGTATTATAATTAGCAATCAGACACCGAATTTCAAATCTGGAACAAACCAGGTTTGAACTTGCCACAATCAATATGTTCTTTAATCTTTATCTTCATATATTCTACATCACTAATTAATTAAGATATTCAAAATACTCTATAGTAATAGTAGTATTCAAAAGTCTCAAGTTTCAACATTGACATTACTTCAATCGACACTCAAAAAAAAATTCATAGATGTAAAATGAATATTGAAATATTAAAAACCTCCAAAGCATGCTAAGGTGAAAATAAAACTTAGAAAAGATGAAATAAATAAATAAATCATTTTGCGATTGGTGTATTGAACTACCAAAATGACCTCATACCGACAAGTCATCACTCATCAACTGGAAGTCTGGAACAGAACCAGTTACAATTTTTCTTTTGGTCAAGTGCTTTCTACTTTCATTATTCACGTCAAAGACACACTAACCAGAATAATATAAGTTATTAAATATGTAGTTGCTCCTCTGTTGTTGCAGAAGATGACCCCATTTGAAATCATATACAAAAGATCCCCAACTGTTAGTCTACTACTACTGAACACCTGAAGTCACTCACCATGGCTAGTTTTGGATACCTCTACTCTCTGTTACTAACCCTGATCAACTTCGACCCAGTAAGCTTCTCTTCTCACCGATCCACACCAGAAGCAACCCACAAGGCCCTGTTTGTGTTTGGTGACTCACTCTTCGATGCCGGAAACAACCAATACCTGAATACCAGTGTGGAAGGGTCTGCAGTTATCTGGCCATATGGGGAAACTTACTTCGACCATCCCACTGGTCGAATCTCCGACGGCCGCATTGTCCCTGATTTTATTGGTAAGATGATCTGTCAATTATATGAGTTATTTGTTTTCTTGAATAATCATTAGTTGCTTGATTTGATGGCTGCAGCTCAGTTTGCTAATCTTCCTTTGCCGCCACCATACTTGGAACCTGGTGCTCATCAATTTAGCGATGGAACCAACTTTGCTTCTGCCGGAGCTGGTGTTCTGCCTGAAACTCAACCCGGAACGGTGTGTAACAGTCACTTTTCTAGTTCAAAAGTCAATTAAGTCTATATGTCTTGCTCAGTCCTTAACTTAGGGTATATGAAAGTTAGCTGAACTAGTTTGGCATGTTGAGTCTTGATAGATTCTATATCGATCAGAATAAATTAATTGGTTCAATCATGAAACTCACTTTGTTACCAAAATGTTCAGTTTAAGTGGCTTTCATGTTTTATTTTTCTTATATAAGAGATGGATGTCCCTTTGGTTTCCCAGATAAGTCTTCCAAATCAGTTGAGCAATTTTAAGGATATGAAGAGGTCACTGCATCAGAAATTGGGTGAAAAAGTGTCCAAGAAGTTGTTAGGGAGAGCTGTTTATTTCTTCAGCATTGGAGGAAATGACTACATTAACCTCTTTACCCAACAGCCAAAAGCTCCTAAGAGCTACAAGAGGCAATATGTAGGAATGGTGATCAGAAACTTGACCAGTGTACTCAAAGTAAGAACATCCACTATGCTGCAATGGACCTTGGATTTTTTATGTGAACTGATTCATCTTTGTATTGATAGGAAGTGTATGAGTTAGGAGGAAGGAAAATAGCATTTCAGAATGTGGCACCTTTGGGCTGCATACCTGCAGTGAAATCAGGAAATCCTGAAGTTGGTAGTGAATGCCTTGAAGAACCATTAAAATTGGCCAGGCTACATAACAGAGCTCTCTCTGCTGCCCTCAAGAAGTTGGAGAGCCATTTACCAGGATTCAAGTACTCCATATTTGATTACTATAATGCACTTGGGGACAGAGTTAACAATCCTTCAAAATATGGTACGCTGCATCATTCATTTCACTGATATGGTCTTTTGCTAGCATTGCTTACTGTTGTCTCAGTTTAAGTATCCGAATTCTAATCAAGATAAACTAGCGTTTCGGATACTAAAAGCGGGATTAAGAAACCCTAATTTTAATTCTTGTTTTGATTGCTGAATTGTGAAGGATTCAAGAATGGGACATCTGCTTGTTGTGGCAGTGGGGCATTTAGAGGGTCTCATTGTGGCACAGAACCATACGAGCTATGCAGCAACCCCAGTGAGTATGTGTGGTTTGATGGTGGTCATACAACTGAAAGTGCCAATCTCCAACTAGCTGAGCTTATATGGACTGGACCTTCAGATGTCACAGGGCCTTACACTATGAAACAGCTATTTGAACAATCTTGATTCTAACCTGATATGCACTTCAGAAGCCTTATGAGTCAAGACTGCTCAGTAGTTCTTAAAACCTCTTTCATTATCAGTCCTAAATTTGTGATTTTTAGAGGGGTTTTAGATGTTCATCTTGGAAGCCATCGAAAATTTCCTTAATTTATCACATGTTGTATATATAACTATCCTATTGTTTTGGTATCTTTTTCAATCACGCCTGTGAGGGCTACCACTTAATCATATTCTGGAAACTTGAAGTGAGGGTCTCTGCAATCCACACAGGACCACATTTTTGTTACAGAACAAGTAGGGAAGAAGACAACATTTGCCCCCACACATGTGCTTCAAACACTGAGTACTAAAAGATCATGCAATGTTTTCTTCATCAGTTATACCTAGAGATGTGAAACCACAGTCCCCCATGTCTAGATATCAGGTTTATAAAACTCATAGAGGTTTATTCTATAAACCCCATTTAAACCCCAGTTCATTATTAATTGGTACACTTTGTGCTAAGCATATGGTCTTATGGTATCCCAAAAGGACAATGTAGGGTTATGAGGGATGTTATATCTTATCAACAAGCATGGTATATATTTGTTATTGCTCTTTGTTTTGGTTCTTTGCTCGGGATCTTGGATCTTTGTCGACTGTCATGGTTTCTTCTAGGTCTTGTTGATGGAGAAAATGATGATGTTGTGAGGGATCTCATTCCTTCTAGTACCTATGTTTGGGGACTGGACTGGGTTTTGTCCCTTCTAATGAAATTTCATTTATAGCAAAAAGAAAAAAGAAAAAAACATGGCCTATGTATATGTCTTGATGATCCAATTTTGTGTGTAGATAGAATAGCTACTCTTTGCCTTGAACCAGAAAAGGTACGTGCAGCATATATATGATTCTCAATATATATGTGAGTTGGAAGTTAGTGGAGAACCATTACAGGTTGGTGGAGTTGGTACATAAAAGATATATGCCTCAGATATACAGATGACCCTTCAACCTTATATTTGATCACCTTAATAATAAATTCGGAAACCCCTCTTCAATTTAATACCTATATATATATATGCCCGGTAATGATGCAAGGATTCATGTTTCTTCAGTTTGATTCTATTGTTTTGGGACATTTTCAGTTTGGTTTCTAAAGAGAGGAAGGATCTACTCTAAAGATCATGCATGGGAAAGTTTTTGGGATTACTCGACGAAGATGGAGGATTTGGTTATGATTAGGTTAAAGTCGATTTTCTACGACGTAACAGAAATACAAGTTCGAGCAATAGCTCTTCTTAATACGATTGATTGAATAAATCATTTCCTCCAAAATTTGTACAGAAGAAAAATCAATGACAAATAATAGAAATTATAATATCGTCGAGCTTTGTGGTGACTTTTCTGCCAGAATGGTTCGATCACTTCACTGGCATGGCGACTAGTTGCTCCACAATAAGTGTCGAACCAGTTTATGTATGCATATGCTACACGCGAAAGAGCCAATTTGTTTGTATGCACATAAGGAGGATTGATGAAGATGTAGATTGGAGAATGAAGTCGCAAAAGTTATATGCCACAAATTGGAAAAGATAGAAAGAAGATAGAGACTTGTTCTGGAGAGCCACGACTTCCCCGTTGGAAAACACAGTCATGGACGTTCATCTCTATCTGATATATATGCTCTACCTGTCAAAAGTTGGATGCTAAAATTTTATGCTCGATTAGGTTGATGGAGAATCCAAAGAACTCAACCTCTCCCAGACAGAGTCCCACTTCACTCATCAGATTGGTTAGAAATCTTTAGAAAGGCTTCTTTGACAATTTTACGCAAAGCATGATTAATATGAAGCACTTAGCTTTCACTGATCTCACTCTCTCAATTATTGCTCTCTCGAAATTTATACGAGTCTTTTTCTAATGCAAATGCAAGCAGAGGTCCACCACGTAATGCTAAGCCTCGCTCGGAACACAACTCGCTGCCCAAACAATGAAATTATATGGAAATATGCTATTCATACATCTCAGATTTTAGGCTAAAATCTGATGCCGACAAGTGTGATGTTATTTTCTCCGATCTTTCCATTTCCATGTGTAGTCTACCTACCTAAGATAAGATTTTCATCAAACAATAACTATTATCGAAGACATGTCTTTCTTTTTACCCTCATAACATATATGTTTTCAAAGTCTTTTATTTGTTAGGAGTGATCGAGATACCTCATTTTTCCATGAGAGGAAATAAAGAAAACAAAAATCTCCCTTATAGACTTTAAAACGATACATAAATATCAAAGATATCACAACATACACCTCCTTGGAAAGTTACTGAAAATACAAAGATGGTCAAGTACATGACCTAAAATAACAACAAATTTGATAGCTAAAAAGTTATTTGGTTGTTTTTCTGCAAAAGAAAAAACACGGTAACAAGTGAGAGAAGAGCATGCATGTGAGGCTTTCGAGAGAGTTTTGGTGAGTACACAATTGATATTCAAACATTATTGTACCTAGATCAAGCCATAATTCAACGTATGAGGCTTTTGTTATTTGAAAGGTCCCTTATTTGAAACACAATTACACACGTCAAATATTTTTATCTTGCAACCGCAACCGACCCTGTATTATTAGTGAGAATGAATTGAAACCCATCCAAGCCCTATCATGATGAAGACATCTTCACTATCGATCAAAATCAAGTTTATCGGCATTGAAAGGAATATGGAAAGGATAAACCAATAATCTTGTTAACTTTCTTCTGAAGTTTATGACTAGTAATGTGCAAGTGCCAAGAGAGCTATAAATTAGAAATGTTCTAGTCAACTCTATGAAATATTTTCCGGATTACCCTTATCAATTAAGAAAGCTAGCTAGCTTCTGTAACATTAATTCCACAACCTGAATGATGTGCCAAAACCCTAGCTATATATCTTTCATCTTATAATCTTTTTATATATGTAAATTTAATTCTTACACGTCATATATATTTCCATTAGCTGATGTCCATAATTTACATATCTGATGAAGATCATGAAAAATCCCATTTCTTTCGAGTTTCGAATGAATTACAAACGTTTTAGGATGCATGAAAAATGCTGATAATATATATATTGCTGAGAAAGCGAGTATAGAAACGAATGGCGTTGCTGCGAGTACAAGAATGATTGCTTTGACCAACCACAGGTGGCGTCGCTGTCGAAGATAATCTGGAATAAATATCACGTGCTGGAGAGGAAAGGTTCACGAAACTCCACATCATCAACTCGTCTGTCTCCAGCTACGTCTTAGATTTGGACACGTTGACAAGTAACCTCCAGGTAGACCTTGTCGTCGTCCTCCTCAGAAACCCTAGGAGGAGGAGGAGTACGCTCAGACGGCCATGCTTCAAGTCTATCCACAATAATTTGATGAAGATTTTTCTTTCCGTGCAGGGGAGGCAAAGATAATGAAAGATAAGGATGGAAGAAGATTGGAAATATGGGTACTGTGTGAGAAATAGAATTGAGAAGTGGTCATGGTGGATGCAGCTAAACGTGTTGAATGGGGTTACCCACTTCTGAATTAGGTCATTTCTTATGCTTCAGTCGGTTGAATTATACAACTAATCAAATCCAACATGCATCTATGTTCATAAGCCAAAACCATTATAATTATCATTTTAGATAATCAAATACGTGTAAGTATCGCCTCAAAACATTTTTTTCATAAAGCTTCAAGACGGTTTTTAAAAAAAAAAATTCAAACCCTGTTTTTTGAGTAATTTTAAATACATACCCCTAATCTCTTAATACATACCCTTACTTAATACACTACTCATCTAGTTTTTTATTTCAATATTATACTAAATACACATCCTAAACTGCCTAAAATACCCTCAATATCTAAAAATAATAATAATCTGTTATTTAATATAATTATTATATATTTACTATTTCACAACTCTCTTTACGTATTCTCTT
>NC_020496.1:24978046-24979769 GCF_000184155.1 Fragaria vesca subsp. vesca | reverse complement strand
TTTTGGAGAAGAGATTTTTATTTCTTTTCTTTTGATACATAGTGATTGTGGAGAAGATCGAGTTAGGTTTTAGGGAAGATGGATGAATCGGTAAATAATACATGTGCTTACGACAGTAATCGAAATTTAGGTGATGAATTTTGGAGAAGAGATTTTTATTTCTTTTATTTTGATACGTAGTAATAGTGGAGAAGAGTTAGGTTTTATGGAAGATGAAGTTTCATTTGTTTTTCTTTTTTTTCCTTAATAATTGATAGATATTTTTGTAATTAAATATATCTATAAAATCTGATGTGAAATATAAAATAATAGAGGTGTGTATTAAGAGATTAGAAGTGTGTATTTAAAATTTCTCTATTTTTTTGTTATTCTTTTTCATTTTTGTCATAAGTTTTAAGACATATACAAAATTAAGTGTATATGGCTCGACCCTACATTACATACTTAGGATAGGAGGAAGTGTCAGAGTGTGAATCTAAATATGAAAATATCCTTTACGGTAATTCTTCTTTTTTATCTATTTATGGTAATTTAGGAAATGGCAGGCTCAGGGCCTCAGGTCATTCTTCTTTTCAAGTCTGAAAATCGAGAACGACATTGACTCCGATCATTGCAGTAAAAACATGAACTGCCACATGAACAGTACATTTAGAGACAACGGATTTTCTTTATATATCTTAAATTACATACTAAAACTATTTTAAAAAATGCATGTAGACAATCCATACAATTATAAATCATTTAAGTATTTAATTTTATGAAATGAAAATAAGTTTCTTACCGTTGAAAGAGGTGGAAGTCGAATCAAGAGAATCTTTATTATAAAATTTTAGGAAAATGCCTATTTAGTACTAATTCAAACCTCTCATTTCTCATTCCAATGATAATCTTTTACATTAGCCCATTTAAATATAAGGTAACATTTTTTATGTCCAAATGCACAAATATTTGCTAAAGTCTTAACAAACTATATTATTTTAAGACAATTTTACTCTCACCCCGTAAACATGCATAGAGAGAGAAAGTGGAAGAGAGAGAATAATTGGTCGGAACCTCACCGGACTCCGGTCGCCGGTCGCCGGTCGCCGGTCGCCGGGCTCTAGTCAACGACCTCTGGATTCCGGTCACCGGTAACTCGGTTACTGACCCCCACAGTTACTGACCCCCAATAATCAATTACTGACTCCCAATAATCAATTACTGACCCCCAGTAACTCAAATTTTCTCCGGTCGCCGAGTTCCCGTCACTGGTAACTTAGTTACTGACCCCCAATAATTAGTTATTGACCCCTAATAACTTGGTTATTGCCCCCAATAATCAGTTACTGACCCCCAAGAATCAGCTACTGATCTCCCAATAAATAGTTACTGACCCCTAATAACTTAGTTACTGACCCCCAATAATTAGTTACTGACACCCAATAATCACTTACTGTCCCTTAATAATCAAATCAGATTACAAACCTCAAATAATAACTTACTGACCCCAATAATCACTTACTACCCCAATATTCAAATGTAAGGATAAAAAAAAAAAAAAAACTAGTAACTGCCTTGAGGTCATGCTCTGGCCACCCATATTTCTTTTCTGGACACCCACCTCCCCCGATGGCGAGCACACCGGCCTCCTTCACCGACCCCGGCGCACCTCACTCTGCAGAACATGCTCCGGCAAGGCTGCGGCAGCGTCTGTCATCGAAGAAAAAGAGAAAGAGAGAGAGAG
>NC_020496.1:24977266-24977815 GCF_000184155.1 Fragaria vesca subsp. vesca | reverse complement strand
GAGAGAGAGAGAGGTGAAGGATCAAAGTTTACCGGTGGAGTTTGGTTGGGGAGTAAGTGAGGAGTAGTAGTAGATTGATTATTACTGGAGCTGAGTACTATTTTATGATTGTCGAAAACGGATGATGTGGCGGTGGTGGTGATGACCTTGCTACGAAGCTGAACCATTAGAATCGCAATGGAGACGGGAAGGTCCGATTTGGAGTCGGAGGAATCGATTGGAGCGTCGGAGTTGCCGTAAATGACAAAAACGACGAGGATCGAAGCAGTGCGCAGCCACAAGACGACGGAAGAGGTCTGTAAACGGAGACTCTCCATTTCCGATCAAGCTTGGAAGCTCTGGTTTCGTCTCTGTAGAGAAGAAGAAACTCTGGAATTTGAACCGCCTTGCGAAGTTGAGGCAACGGCGACGTCCGTCATCAAGGCTACGGCGGCGTCCGTCGTCAAGGCTGCGCGACGTCCGTCGTCGAAGAAAGGGGAGAGAGAGAGAGAGAGAGAGAGAGAGAGAGAGAGAGAGAGAGAGAGAGAGAGAGAGAGAAGAGAGAGAGAG
>NC_020496.1:24963824-24976195 GCF_000184155.1 Fragaria vesca subsp. vesca | reverse complement strand
ACATGTATTTCAATACAAATTACCAAAAATTCGCCGTGAATTATATGAGTTATGTAATTTATGAAGACATATATTTCAATACAAACTACAATTCATCTGGTATTTTATATCAAGGAGGAGACAAAATGAGCCAGAGAAAGGCATATCAGAGCACATATCAGTATATTCTTCCTTCCATGATTTGCAGTTTAATACAAATGTCCCCTTTTTTTTTATAAGTGAATCATTATTGGGATGTAAACGTCCAGCCAAGTCAATAAAATTAAAGAAACAAAATGCAAAAAAAGACAGAATTCCCCAAACACTGGCAGTAAAATAAAGTTTCGGTCTTTCCAATTTATTTTGATTCCCAGAAAAAAGTGATTCAGTTTTGGTAAAACTGGAGTTGACTCACTGAGATTGCTATTTCCCCATAGAAATATGTAGAAATTTCAAAAATATATAAATTTGACCCAGCAAGAAAATGAAATTTCCCTATAAAAAAGAAAAGAAAAAAAAGGAAAAAGAAAACCAATGATTGTTTTTTGTGGATACAAAGCCGAAGCTGTCATTGGCTTTCTCTGCTTCCTTTAGGATCTGAGGCTTTCTCTGTCTGCTTTGCTTAATAAGCAAAAAACACAGAGAGTCAGAACATCTTTCTGTTTGTAAATTGTTTCTCTTCTTTCTTCTTCTATCAAAGCTTTGTACTTTCTCAAACATATATATACAAAATCTTTACAGACTCTCTGTCTCTCTCTCATTGTGTAACGTACATATTTATATGTCTGTGTCTATGTCTATGTATATATGGTGCTGTATATATAGAGTAAATTTCAGGGTCTGAAAGATTCTGTGGAGTTGAAGAAGGAGTTTGCTTGGTCTAAAGTGGTGCACAGGTTCTGAAAGCAAAAGCTTTTTGCCCGGGCTTTTTGGAGGCTCGGGTGGGTTTTGATTCAGAATCATGAATTCAGAGAAAGAGCTGCCGAATCGGGTCGACCAAGAACCCGAACCCGCCAGTCCTTGCTTTCTGCAGAAGTTCAAGCTCTACGAGACTCGCTCGGTAACTTTATTACTTGTTTTCCCTAGATTGTGTTTGTGTTTGATTGATGCAGAAATGTTGTTGATATTGGAGTTCTGTTTTTGGAGTTGTGTTTTGGTCATTAGCATTGACTGGATCAGAAGCCTATCTTACCAATGTTGGTTTTGTGAGTCTGGATTTGACTTGAGAAAATATGGTGTTGAACTCATTTCAATTCAGTTTTGAGTCTTCGAACACATTTTTGAGATTTAAACAGGTTTCGATTTTGGTTTTGGTTGTTGCACATATAATGATTTGGTCAACTTCATTATTTGGTTGTTCGAGCGTACTAATTATAAGTTCATGTATCTTAGACTTTAGATTTATCAGACATGTGTATTGAATCTGCTAGTTTCTTATACCGAATCAGGAGTGTAGGCAAATTTTGACTTGATGTCAATCTAGTTCGATAGAAATGTCAGAGCAACCCAGCTCGAGTTCTTGTCTCACAATCTTCTTCTCCTCATCTTAAAGACTTCGGAATTCTCATGTTTTTGGACTTGTTTTCACTTGTATCTGGTTTGATTTTGAAAGCTGCTGTTTTCAACTGTATAATGGAGAAAATGTGTGTATATGTTCCCGTAGTGTCTTCGTTTCACCCTGATTATTTACTAATAGTACTCCTGTGTGCAACAGAATTTTTATATGATAGGAAGAGACAAAAGCAGAACCTTATGGAAGGTGTTAAAGATTGATAGGTTGGATCCATCTGAGCTCAACATTCTTGAAGATTCTGCAACATACACAGATATTGAGTGCTATGACCTTCTGAAACGGATACATGAAGGAAACAAGTCAATGGGTGGACTTAAGTTCATCACCATTTGTTATGGAATTATTGGTAAGTCTTTTTGCTTGTTTTAATACCTTTGCACATCTTATGTCTTCTTAGTTGAATTCTCAAGATGTTCTCCAATCATTTTAGGGTTCGTGAAGTTTCTTGGACCTTATTACATGCTTATTATTACAAAAAGAAGGAAGATTGGAGCAATTTGTGGCCATACCATCTACGGGATTAGCAAGAGCGAAATGATTCCAGTTCCAAATTCTTCTGTGCGGTCAAAATTGGCTTATTCTAGAAATGAGAACAGGTCTTTTGTCCATTCTGCATGTAAATGTAATATGTACCTGATACTTCTAAAGAGAGTAGCTTTCAGAATTTTACACTGTCCATTTGTACTTTGATAAGTATCGTGTCATAGTGTTATTTTGGTTTCATTCAACTCATCTGGGCAAATAGTCTGGTGTTATGATATTTTAGGAGTAGAAATTTCTTTATTTTGGAGGTAATCCCTGTACTAGTTATACACCCTTCAACATGAAATTACTGATGTGGGCCTTGTCGAATCAATCTTGGCTCTTGTTCTTCTTGTAGTTATAGTTTGTCTTTACTAAGATAAATGGTAAATCATATTCTTACAGATATTATTTTGATAAATATGAAATGTTTGTGTTAGATCCTTTTCTGGTTATACTGTTCTTTTAGGGGCTATTGCCACTTGCTAGCCAGTTCATTCCTGCAAATGTGCAGGGGCAAACTTCATTGCCGTTGTTAATATAAGATGTTGAATGAGAGAAGGTATCATCAGGGTTTCGTTGGAAAGTCATTTTCATTTTTTCCTCTGATTGTTTTCTTTCCTTTTCTGGTTAATATTTGCACTTCCTGATAGTTGTTTTATCTCTATGATTTCTCTTTTGATTAAGCTATAGATCTATTCAATGATGACTTTGATCTAATTTTCTGCTGTTTTTGGGTGGGCGTAGATACAAGAAGCTCTTATGCACAGTGGACCTGACAAGGGACTTCTTTTTCAGCTACTCATACAATATAATGTGTAGTCTTCAAAAGAACTTATGCGACAGTAAAACAGGACCATTCCTTTACGAAACAATGTTCGTTTGGAATGAGTATTTGACTCGTGGAATCCGAAATTGTCTGAAGAATACTCACTGGACAGTTGCCTTGGTGTATGGATTCTTCAAACAGGTATTAAGTCTGAACTCTTCAGTGGCTGTGCTATAACTAGAGATTTAACTAACAGGTTGCGACTTCTTTTTCTATTTTACTGTCTAGTGTGGATTTGTTTTTCCTTTATAGCTTTTTGTAACTAGTGTAGCCATTCAGTAAAATCTTGGTTTCTCATGTTACTGTAATATGCAAGTTTGGACGTTTGTTTGTTACTATTAACTGATTCTTCATCCTGAGTAGTTCTTCCTCAGGAAATGTTATGCACATCATTTTATACTTATGGTACAATTGGAAAGTTTATATGATATTAATGGCCTGATGCTTCAATATCCAGGTCAATCTTTCCGTATCAGGCAGGGATTTCAAGTTGACTGTCATTGCCAGGCGTTCTCGTCACTTTGCTGGCACCAGGTTTGGACACTGTTTCTGCATGTTTCAACATCTGTTAATAATTATACTTTCATTGCCAGACGTTCAAATTACTTCTCTATATTCTTTGTACGTATTTCATACTATTAAGGTCCCGTCTGCATGACCTATTTCCATATCTTCATCCCCTCTTAGTAGTCTATGAGGATCATCGTGGAATATAGTTAGTTCTTCCCTGATTTTACAAGATAGTAAAATCCATCGTATATTTGGATGTGCTTTTATTGTACAGATTTATAAAAGCTGAATAAATTGTTTGTATTTTCTCACAAATGAACTTTCTCCTGTCGTTCTAGGTTTGATATTTCTCATTGTCTCCCTATTGTCTGCAGATATTTGAAAAGAGGTATAAATGAGAAAGGTAGTGTTGCTAACGATGTTGAGACAGAGCAGGTTGTGATTGAAGATGCTCCTGAAGGATGCCCAGTACAAATAAGTTCAGTAGTGCAGAACCGAGGCTCAATTCCTCTTTTCTGGTCCCAAGAAACCTCACGGATAAATATCAAACCCGACATAATATGTATGATGTGAAGTATCCCCACATGTTTTATTCTCTGTGGTTATTTCTCATATATTCTACTGACTCTTTATGTTTTGCCAGTATCAAGGAAGGATAAAAATTATGAGGCCACAAGACTTCATTTTGAAAATCTAGTCAAGAGATATGGAAATCCGATTATTATTTTGAATCTGATTAAGGTAAAATTACTTATTTAAATGATCATCCACTCTTCTTTACTAATCTGTGAAAAAATGTATAACCTCAAATGTAGTGATCTTTGAACTATTCTCATGATGTTTGTGACTACTAGACATGTGAGAAGAAGCCTCGAGAAACAATTCTCCGTGCAGAGTTTGCAAATGCTATCCGATCTATCAATAGGAGTTTGTCAAAGGAGAGCCGCCTAAGGTTTCTTCATTGGGATCTGCATAAACATGCCAGAAGGTATTAGCTTTCCCTTTTCTTTTAAATTTTTATTTCCAGTACTTTTAAAATTAAGAAGAGAGGAAGAGAGATTATTTCCTAATTGTAAGGTTGAGATGAATAGGACCTGTATCTTTTGCAGCAAAACAACCAATGTATTGGCTCATCTTGGAAAAGTGGCTACATATGCATTGAGCTTAACCGGAATCTTCTATTGTCGAGTAACATCGAATTTAACGCCGGAGGGTTCATACCACGGCTCCTGGTTTGAGTAAGTTCTTTTCATGACAGCACATTTATTTTCATGAAAAAGAAAAGAAGAAGGGACCTTTTGGCACAGTATTTTTTGTTATTTTCTTTCTTATTTGATTGTTTAATATTGTATCTCTAGAAACGCTAGAAGCTATTGCCGAAGCTAACAATTTTAATGTGATGCAGGAAAAGTGATGATGGTGGTGACGGCTTTTCACACTGTTCCAGTAAAGATGAGGATCTTGATAGCGTAGAAACAGAAATTAGCAATGCAAGTGGTGGTGACGATATGAACAAGAATCACAATGTCAAACCCCCAATGTTTCAGAAAGGGGTCTTGAGGACCAATTGCATAGACTGTTTAGATCGCACAAATGTAGCCCAGTATGCTTATGGGCTAGTTGCTCTTGGACAGCAGATGTACGCTTTAGGATTTATAGAATCCTCAGATATTGATCTGGATAACCCTCTGGCAGAAGATTTGATGAGAATTTATGAGGCAATGGGCGACACTCTTGCATTACAGTATGGTGGTTCTGCAGCTCACAACAAGGTAACCCTTCTAAACATATTACAGAAAGAGTACTTACAGTCTCTATTTTCGATATTCTTCCAGTGTGGGCTATCTGATATGGATAACTTGAGATGAATCCCATTATGATAGGAAAGTGGTGATGGTAATTGTTAGTACATAATCTCAAAGTGATTGACCATATGTTATGCTTGTTTCTTGTTCAGTGTTCCCTTGTTTGATTTGCCATTTTAACCTTTCATTAATAGTTGGACCTCTGTGTTGACGTAGCATAAAATCTTATCCCTCAAAAATGAGTCAAAACTGTTCACTGAACTGTTATCTTACCATTTTGAATGGGTTCAAGGCCCATGACAAGATCAATACTTCATCCATTTCTAAAGAGGCATACTCCAATATTCAATTAAGAGTATAACATGTTAGATGAAATCACTGTGTTGGTTGGTTTCAATCTATATCCTGACTGAACTCTATTTTCATTTTTGCCTTAATGATTTAAAACAGATATTTTCTGAGAAAAGAGGTCAATGGAAGGCAGCAACTCAGTCCCAAGAGTTGCTTAGAACCCTTCAACGATATTTCAGTAACGCCTACGTGGATGCTGAGAAACAGGATGCTATTAATGTGTAAGTCAAGTCGGCCCAAGTTAACATTTGCACCCTGATGTACTTGGTCACGTTACCATGTAATGCAACAAACTGTTGTTTTTTTTATTATTGTGCAGATTCCTAGGGCATTTTCAACCACTACAGGGTAAACCAGCATTGTGGGAGTTGGACTCATACCAGCATTACCATGTTGGAAGGCGTAATCCTAATTTTTCCGATGACAATGGCAGGTATGAAATCATGTGTCTGTTAGTGTTTTGTGCTAGAAATTAGGAGGGCGACACCATATAAGAAAGTAACTCACAAACATTCACACAAACATTCACAAACATTGCACCTCGTATTCCCTTAACAACTTGTAAAGTTCTTTAATCTTTATAATAAAGGTAGTATTTATCATCACCTCCATTTTGAAGTCGTATCCAAGTGGATGATATAGAGGAAATGTATGCAATTTGTAAAAAAAATCATGTGCTTACGAGGATGGGAAATAATGTGATTTAAGTTCTTTAATTATTATAATAAAGGTAGTATTTTTCACCTCCATTTCGAAGCTGTATCCAAGTGGTTGATATAGAGGAAATGTGTGCAATTTGTAAAAAAATCATGCGCTTACGAGGATGGGAAATAATTTGATATTCGTGGTTCTTATCAACAATTTACGCAAGTCAATGTTGCAGTTTTTCTGCGTATATAGTAAAAGTAATAAGTAGCATATGGCTTGCTTTGACATTTTACTACATGGCTTGTATATATGTAGTTCATTTATGAAAAGATCACTATCAGATGGCAACATAATCTGTGAAAGTGAACCGCCTATCTGTGAAAGTGAACTGCCTATGGAAAATATGGATGTTGGACACAATCAGCCTTTATCTGACATTTCACAAGGAAGTAGCAAGGGTATTTCTGAGTCTGCCCCAGCAATCTCAACTTGTGAAAGTGCAATATCTTATCACAGGTATGCCTGCATTGCATCCATATACATGTTACCAAGAGAAGCTGTTTTAACAGTTCTAGGTCTCTACTGGTGTTGAACTACAGTAATTCTATATATTATTTTTTCAATTTCTTTTGTAATGTAACAGAATAGTTTAAATGGAGGATAAAAAATTTATATGTTGACCCCACTTCCAGTCTAATAACCGTCTTTTATAGGATTACTCCCCCAATGCCTAGCAAGCAGCTGTTTGATGGAATGCAGGATCAATGCCTTAACAGCGATCACATTTATTATGATGAGCATGATGATGACTGTAACTTCTCAAATTTTCTAGATGCGGACTGGTTGTCTTCATCTGGAAATTCTTGTGAAGAAGAAATGTCTGCAAGGTAACTTAATTCTACTGTCTCACACTGTACATATAATCTGTAGATTACATCTGGAAACAAGTCGTATCAATCTGACTGCTGACAGTTTGTTACTTGTCTCAAGGTCCATTGCTAGCCTTTCATCAGAGAATCTTGTGAATGCACCAAAATTTGAAACGAGCACATCTGCTAGTGAATCTGGATCCACAAAAAAGGTCAGTTATCTATAATCTCCTTGCCGTAGTTGGCATGAAATATTGATAGATCCACCTTGTTTAGTAATGAATACCAAACATCCTGTTAGGTCTATGATCGAGACTGTTTATATTTGCCATCTTATTTTCTGCATTTGAAGAAATGTTAATTTCTTTAATTTCTTATTTATCAGGGAAGAGGGCAGAGTGAATCTGATCTCGCATGTGATAATATGCCACCTGAGTACTCCAACAGCTTCATGAACTGGGTAGCTCACGGGGAGTTACTGTTTCTTTGAAGCTAACTATAAGGTTTTGCATCATAACTCTAATTCAACCCATCCGAAGGATTTGGTTTTTGTACAGAAAATAAATGGTAAGATATCAACACAGAGATTAGTACTGGATTTGCTGAGAAACGTATTCTTGAAGGTGGAAATTAATTGGTCGGCCATTGACAATAGGAGAAGTAAAAATAGGTATCAATAAGCAAACTCTCAAATCCACAGCTTCTTTTAGGTTTTAGATTGTCAAAAGTGATCGTAGATGATTAGAAAACAACATATTTCATCCACCATTGTTCAGGTTGCAAGTCCAGATTACATTCAATTTCATTTTCTTTTCATTTTTGTATCTTCGAACGAGAGTATATATTTCCAATTTGGGTTCTCTTTTATTTACTAGAAACTAAAATGAGGGAAGCTATAGAATGTCACTCCCAATACTTGTTGAAAATAGGAAAGGGAATAATGTGAAGGGTGGTGCTATTAACACACCCATTTTTGTTATTAACACACCCTCTATATGGTGAAAACCAATCATCAATTAAATTCAAGTAATAAGTTTGTAAATAAAATAAAAATGTGTGGATAAGAAAATAGATAATGTTAGTAACAAAAACATGTGTGTTAATAGCAATAACCTAATATGAATTACTCTGAAAAGAGAGAAGGCAATAATGTGAATGTGTCTACAACAAGGCAAAAACCGGTTTATGTTCTGCAAGAGAAGCAAATTGTTGAGGGGTTCAATCAGCTTCAAAGTCCTGCTCGAGAGATTCCCAACTCACCAGGGTCCAAAATGTGTGACTTAGATGGTGCTAGATCAGAAGGTTTAGTGAGATCCATCTCGACGACTTACCGGAGAAATGCATAATTGCATATCTAGAAAATGAGGAAAATGAGTTCTCTTTATTTAACATATCAGTCACTCTTATCATCCAAAATTTGACAACTTGCAAAGCAGACAGACACCACAACATGAGTGTACATTTGTGTTATAACTTATTATTAAGATCTTCAGCAAACAAAATCAAACTCCAGATATTCCATTGTTTGCCATCCGGGGATGGGATTATCCATTTGGTTCTGCAGATGCTTTGGTTGAATCATTTCACAATTCAACAAAATTTGTAAATCAAACAGATAATTTCACAATTGCAGCCTCAGGTTTTCAATTAAACAAACATCTAAAACAGAAATAAATATCCCCATACATAAAGGAATTACTGTATAAACTATTGTGTAAGATTAAGACTGAAAGAAACATTAAATTATTTAAGCCTCAGACAGTAACCTTCTCCCATTACATATCCCAACCACTGGCCACTACGGGAGCACCACCCTCAACGATAGGAGCAGGAACCACTGGTGCTGGAGCAGCATCCCAACCTTCTTGTGTCGCACCTTCAAAGATAAACAAAATCAACAAAAAGTCAGTATAGGTTTGACCCTTCCCAGTATGCCACACTTCTTAGCATTTAAAACTCTCAGAACACAGATGCTTTAGCAATCACACTGTTGATGTCTTAATACCAAAAACTAAAAGCATGCAAAATTAGGACAGAGGATGCCACAGCAGAAAATTCTAGGCGATAAAGAGATGATATAATATAGAACTATGGTGCTAGCACAACAATGAAAAGGGTAGCAGGTGATACCTGGTTCACCAGTCCAGCCCGCAGCAGGAATTGCTGGGATAGCAGGGGCCGCATCAGCAGACCAAGAAGCCTCAGCACCTTGGGTTGGCCACTGATCGCCACCAAGACCACCAGAATATTCAAGGTACTCTGGAGCTTGCACCGCTTCTTCCTCCTCTTGTTCTTTGGCCTCCTCAGGTTCTCTATAGAAGAACAAATCCACCTGCCCATTCAAGTTAGTGTCAGCACAGGAAACAAGGCATTCTTAAACACGCCCATCAGTTTCTTGCAGATAATTCATCATCAAGGCACACAATTCCAATAGAAAACAATTTTTTTTTGATAACGGCAGTTATAGCTTACCATGACATCCCACTTATGTCCTGGCCTCAGAGAACCGCGCATTTGCAAAACCATCCTTGCCAGCAACCAGAACAGACATCCAATGCTGTGCTTCCCCTTGTTGTTGGCCGGAATGCCAATGTCAACATACCGCATGGGCGAATCAGTATCGCAGAAAGCAATGGTGGGAATGTTCCCAAGAGCAGCTTCCTTAATCGGCTGCAACCACACAAACACCGTTTTCGGCACATAACCAATCCAATCACTAAAAAATCAAAACACAAAATGTACGACCCTGTCTAGAAACTCACCTGGTGGTCGGTTCTTGGGTCAGTCAAGATGAGGAGACGGGGCTCGTTGAAGGAAGTCTGAAGCTGGTTAGTGAAGGTACCGGGAGTGTGCCTTCCAGCAATGGCATTAACCCCAGTGTGCTGAGCAAACTTGAGGACAGCCCTCTGCCCATATGGCCTAGCAGACTGGACGATAATGTCCTTGGGATTCTCAATAGCCACAATAACCCTAGCAGCTAGCTGGAGTTTCTCCCATGTCTTACCAAGATTGATAATATAAATCCCTACACAACATCCACAACACTACATCACCAACTAACTAACTGGTCTAACTAGGGTTTAGGTTTAGGGATACCAAATATATGCATAATCAAATCAAGATGTAAATAAAAATTAGGTGGGTGGGGGATTCGAACCATCGTTGCGGCGCTTGAAGACGTAACGCTCCATCTGAAAATCGCAGTTTTTGGTGCCGAGGTGGACTTCGGCGGCCAACATCATCTGGATGTCGGCCTCCTTATCGGAGAGCTGACGCGGAGGAGCGGCAGTTGTGGTCGCCATGGCTGCTACGAAACAACGGAAAGAGAGGTTGGAAATCTCTGGAACTGAAAACGCCTCCGCCTCTCTGTGAGCTTCTGAGAGCAGAATGAGGACGGCGAGGGTTTTATGACTTAGAAACTAACCCTAACGGGCTTGTAATTTTGGGCCTCCAAATATAAAGAAAAGCAATTACTTGGGCCTATAAACCAATAGCAACCCAACTTTTCGGTCAGGTTCTGTTCTATTCTTTTTTTAAACGGGTTAAAACAGATGGGTCACCCATCCCCCTCCCCGCTCCAAAAGAAAAAAGACACTCTCAGGCCTCAGCTTGTTGAAGGATAAAACTCTCAGCTTCGAGTGACCGGATCCACGCCGGAAACTAGCTGGATAATTGCCGGAGGTTTTATTAAGGGTCAGTAAATTGTATTTATGCTCACTGACCTTAGTAGTTAAAATACCGACCCTAGTAATCGGGTTACCGACCTCTTAGTAAATCTCTATTTTTTCCTTGCGGCGGTAATATTTTAACTCATCATCTCCGTGATATTAGTTTAGGCGGCTAATCTATAGGTATTCATGCTTACCGACCCTAGTCATCGAGTTATTGATCCCTAGTAAATCTTTTTTCTTGCCTTGTGACAATGAGATTCCAACTCATGACCTCCGTGATGTTAGTTTAGGTTGCAAATCATTAGGTGACGGCTCACCGATCTCTTGTTGCCTAGCGTCGAAAAGAAAAACCGTTGTTAGAGGTACTTTGGAAAAAAAATGCTACGGGGAATTTCATTTCATTTTTTGTTTTATTCTTTTTTTGGTAAAAAAATAAATAAATCAGCCGTATAGTAGAGTTGGTCTAATGGAAACATGTTAGGTTGCAAGTGGGACGGACGCTGCAAGGATTCTCTTGGCAATATGAGGTCCTTGGTTTGAACCCCAGCTTGTGATGGATCATACCTACAAATTACTCTCGATCCCAGATTGGTAGCTCACTCGACTACTATTTTTTTTGTAACCAATAAATAAATAAATAAATCAGCCGTCTAAACCCTAACGCCCCAGTTTGTTCCGACTTCTTAAACCCTACTCCAGTCCAGTAGAGCCAAACTATAGAAACAGGAACTCAAAAGTCCCCAAACCCTTTCCTCCTTCTCATCTTCCACAGCCAGCAATGGCGGACAGAAAGAAATCAAAGAAACCCTCAAACAAAACCAACAACATCGACCACCTCAAGACCGACATAGCCTCCTTCGCTTCCTCCCTCGGCCTCTCCACCTCTCTCCCGCCCTCCGATTCTTCCGGGGGCTTCAACGACGTCGATTTCCGCAACCCCAAAAAACCCACCCCAAAACCCTCAAAACCCCAAAACCGAAACACCCACAACTCCAAACCCAATCTCTCAAAACCCACTAAACCCCCTTTCCCTGATATCAACACCAACAATGACAAGGCCAAGAGCTTCGAGAATCTTCCCAAGCTGCCCTTGATTTCCGCCGTTAATATCGGAGTGTGGTACGAAGAAGCTGAGGAGTTGGAGGGGAAAGTGGCGGTGAAGATGAAGAGAGTGGAGGCGAGGAATGAGAGGGAGTGGAGTGTTGAGGTGGGGAAGAAGAGGAAGCTTGCGGAGAGGTTGATGGCGCAGTACACGGCGGATTACGAGGCTTCCAAAGGGAAGAGTGGGGATATTAAGCTGTTGCTTACCACACAGAGGTCTGGGACTGCCTCTGATAAGATTTCGGCGTTTTCGGTTTTGGTTGGGGATGATCCCATTGCCAATTTGAGGTCCTTGGATGCCCTTTTAGGTAATCTAATCTAGTCATTCACATTTGTTTGTCTGCTGATAATGTACATTGTGTTACATTTGAATGGATAATGTGTCGTGTGAGTTAATTGGGACTTGTTGTTTGTTACAGGAATGGTAGCATCGAAAGTAGGAAAGCGGTACGCATTTGCAGGTTTTGATGCATTGAGGGAATTGTTTCTTACAAGGTTCTCTCTCTCTCTCTC
>NC_020496.1:24940803-24963804 GCF_000184155.1 Fragaria vesca subsp. vesca | reverse complement strand
CTCTCTCTCTCTCTCTCTCTCTCTCTCTCTCTCTCTCAGTCTCTCTTGCTCTTGGAACCATATTCGGAGGTTATATAGATAGAATAGTAGAATGACAAACAATAAAATCATCAAGGGAATATGAACTATAAACAAGCATCTATGTCAGATTGAACTGAAGTGGTCGGTATTAGTGAACTTGATGGTTTTCTAGTTTGGTATGCTGCAAGACCATCTAAGTTTTAGCAAGAACCCCCTTATTGTTGGTCATGGACAAATGGTTAAAAGTATTTGTTTGTCCTTTGGAATTTTAAATAGAACTTCGACTCGCTATTGCTGAAATTTTTGTGCCTATAAGTTTATCTGCCTTACTGTTGATCTAACATGTGATATTTGCTTCCTTTTGCTAGTTTATTACCTGATCGCAAGCTTAAGAGCCTCTTACAGCGGCCTGTAAATGATCTTCCTGAGACAAAAGATGGTTATTCTCTTCTGCTTCTCTGGTATTGGGAGGAATCCTTGAAACAAAGGTATATTTCTTTTTCTATTTTTCCAAATCAATCCTTCTAGGATATTTGTTTCTATCCCTAACCTGATTTATACATCTCAGGTATGAACGCTTTGTTATTGCTCTTGAGGAAGCATCAAGAGATATGTTACCTGAACTTAAAAACAAGGCATTGAAGGTTAGTGTTCATCCTGATTTTATTTGGTGCTACTTCCGGCGTAAAATCCTCGAGTAATAAATTAATAGTTGATTCCTCAAGAGCTTTCAGCCTTAGTTTTTATACTTTTCATGACCAGATACTTGTGCCTCTTCCGTAGTACCAGTGAAGTGGTTTAGGAAATAGGAAACTGTTTACAATTGAAAGCACACTATTTATGACTAGTATTAATTTTCTATATCTACGAATCAGGCTTTCAGCAAAATTTGGAATTTTAATGGTTAAACTTCTTTTCTTTTCTTATCTCTATCCTATTCTCTTGTCATCTGATACAAAGCAAGGGAATATACTAGAGATGCAGGGCCTATCTCATATCACTTTCTGAGTCATATTTGCCTGAGGAAAAATTTTAAGTTACTAGAACAAGAATTCCAAATTTCTATGCTCATAAGTTTATTTTATGCTAACATATATCCTATCTTCATAACTTCTTTCAGACTATATATGTGTTACTAAAGAGTAAATCAGAACAAGAACGAAGATTACTCTCTGCGATAGTTAATAAAGTAAGTTGGGTCTCACCTCTGAAAATGTATTGAAGATACTCTCTCCCTCTCACTACTGCTAACCTGCTTTATTGTTTTTTTTTTTTTTTTTTTGTTATTTTTTGTTCTTTTGATTACTTGCAGCTGGGAGATCCGAAAAATAAGGGTGCTTCAGATGCTGATTTTCACTTATCAAACCTTTTGCGTGACCATCCAAACATGAAGGTACTATGGTACAATAAACTAATCAAAATGCTGCCTGCTTGTGTTGCCTTGTGAAAATATTCTCTGTCTTCTGCACATCCAGCTTTTAAAGTTTGGTGCTTTCAGATATATGCATCCAGTTTGATCTCGATGATAATGACAAGAGGATTTTTATATATACCTTCGGTTATTGGTGGATCTTAGTAATTGTTTAGCATTTTTTTAGCTTTTATCATGCATATGGCATATCTATTTTTTAGCTTTTTTATATATACCTTCGGTTATTGGTGGATCTTAGTAATTGTTTTGGTGCTTTGGCATCTCATATCTGACTAAGAGCTGTCGTGATTAAACAGGCTGTGGTGATTGCTGAGGTGGACTCTTTTCTCTTTCGGCCGCATTTAAGCATACAAGCAAAATACCACGCGGTATGTCTCATCATAGACACTGCCAATAGATTAATTCATCGTTTATCATCTGTGGTACTCTTGCTATCCAGCTTTTATGGTTACATACTTCTTTTCTATCTATAACCTTTTTTTGTCTTAGATTCTAGTAGTTGTGATGGATTTCTGAGTTAGTAATACTATGAACAATGCTTTCTTGGCATAGGTTTAGGGAAATATAGGAGTTGGGATAATTTGGCTTTAGTTTTATGAAAATCTTAGGTGATGATTGGATCTTTAGCTGATGCTAAGGATTGTAGTGGACTGTTAGTCTATAACCTGTTTTTGTCTTAGATTCTAGTAGTTGTGGTGGATTTCTTAGTTAGTAATACTATAAATAATGCTGTCTTGGCATAGGTATAGTGAACTATAGGAGTTGGGATAATTTGGTTATAGTTTTATGGAAATCTTAGGGTGATGGTGGTGGATCTTTAGCTGATGCTAAGGATTGTGCTGCCTTTGTATTGCGATTAGATGTTTAAAGAGTCGGGTGCAATTCATCTTCAATGCAAGAAAAAACCAACAAAGGCTCCGGATATTGAAACCAACCATCAAAAGTGGTGACACGTGACTAGGTATAGATAGTAGAGAAATAGGTTCTTCACATTAATAGGTTCTTCACATTTGCTTGCACACAGAAGTTTCAACTGAAATGAACTTATAACAGATGTAAGTTCAAGATTTAGATATGTCAAGAGACACTTTCCTATTTGCATAGAAGATTGCATATATTTTGTGAGGTGCAACGTGTTCTGTCAATTGTCTTTCTGTCTGAAACTTGTGCCTGTATTAGATCAATTACATTCAGGAACTCCGGGATTAATAAGATGTTTTTCTTCAATTGGCTTGTAGAGAAAAGAAAATGATTGTGTTTGGTTAACAATGAAGTTTTAGTTCTTGATGAGCCATGCTTTGATTTAGATGGCATGATACAAAATTTGATCTACACTTTTACAACTGCAGGTAAACTTTTTGAGCCAAATTCAACTTAGAAATACAGGAGATGGACCAAAGGTGGCAAAAAGTTTGGTAGATGTATACTTTGCACTTTTCAAGGTATGACCGAACTATATTTACGTTTTGTTTTGAATACTCTTGCCTCTTATGGTTGCAAAACCTGAGTTTCTACATAAGCAAGTGATACTTTTTTTCCTGATCATTTCATCTGTGTTGAAGTTTTGTTGATATTTCTAATGAGAAAATTTTGATGATGCTTGAAGTATAATATTTCAATGTCTAATTTAAGGGTCTTTTAATTTTAAATTTTGGCTATAAGCCAAAATTATGAATTTGAAAACAAATATTCATGAAATACGTTTCAGGTACTGATTTCTGAGGCTGGTGGTGGTGATAAGACAGAGAAGACTGATAAAGTAGGGGGTAAAAAACCACCCGGTTCTCTTAAGGATGGCAAAGGGAAGAAATCGTCAGATACTCATGTTGAATTGGATTCACGTCTTCTATCAGCTCTATTAATGGTTGGTATATTAATTGGGTCATCATTTTTAGTTTTTAGCTTTGAGTCAAAATTGATGATATGCCACCAGCAATGTTCCTCTTGGTGCTTTCAAGCATAAATCACTGAAAGAAACTGATGAAAGAAACAAAAAAAAGCTATGCATAAACTTTAAGCATGGAAATACTGTTTTCCAATACTATTCTAACTGCTTTTCATCCCTTCTCTTGCCATCCTAACAGGGAGTCAATAGAGCATTCCCATATGTTTCAAAGAATGAGGCTGATGACCTTGTTGAGGCCCAAACGCCAACACTGTTCCATTTGGTAAACTCAAAACTTTGATGGTATTACTTGATTTTGCTATTATCTTAAGCATTGAATCTAATGTGGACTGCTATGCAGGTTCATTCTACTAACTTTAATGTTGGAGTTCAAGCACTAATGCTTCTTCATCATATCTCATCTAAGAATCAAATTGTCAGTGATAGGTTTTACCGAGCCTTGTACTCAAAACTACTGCTTCCAGCTGCCATGAATACTTCCAAGGTAAGTAAAACTGCGATTACCTGAATTCATACAGATTATGTGCTTTATTTGAGTGACTATATTATGATTTGTCTGAATGTTTGTTTAGATACAACATTACTAGAGCATATTATTTTTTTTGTCAGGGTTTAATCAGCTGCGCTGGTTCTTATTTTTCATGTTCTCTAGTTTTCAGTTGTATACCTTACTGTGCTTTCTTTTTAGGCTGAAACATTTATTGGACTCCTTCTGAGAGCAATGAAATCTGATGTCAACGTGAAGCGTACAGCTGCTTTTGCAAAACGTTTACTGCAGGTTTGTATTTCATCTATCCATCTTATTTATACGTCCCATGGGACCATAGTTCCTCAATAGATAGCTCCACATGTAGATCTAAATTCAGTCTAAAAGTATGCATCTTTGAAGTAAGCATGCAGTGTAGTATAGATGGACTGCTCTTGTTCTTCCCTTACGGGGATCTTTTACTTATCTGCTGGCTTGAACAGGTTGCCCTTCAACAGCCGCCTCAATATGCATGTGGATGCCTTTTTCTTCTTTCTGAAGTTCTTAAAGCAAGGCCACCCTTATGGTAAGTGTATGGCTAATTCAAAGATCTGTGAACTGTACTCGCAATAAGGTCATAAAAATTATCACCTCCTTGTCAATCTCAGGAACATGGTGCTCCAAAATGAGTCAGTTGATGATGACCTTGAGCATTTTGAAGATGTGATAGAAGAAACTGACAAGGAACCCAGCCCTGTCTCAGAGAAACAAGATGTCAAGCTTGTTCATAACAGTGATGAAACAAATGATACTGCCGATTCTGATCATGATTCTTCAGAAGATGACATCGAATCTCCTGCCTCGTATTCTGAGGATGAAGCTTCCGATGAAGGAGATGAGTTCCATTTTAAAAATGATTCAAAGCACTCCAAGACGGTTCCTAATAGTAGTGTGCAACAACCACAAGTAGTATCCTCTGAGAAGACCACACTACCTGGAGGCTATGATCCACGGCACAGAGAGCCCTCATACTGGTTAGTATTCTTTTATGAGCTTTTGTATCAGTGCTAGAACCTGTTCCATCACTGCTTCAGATGGAAACCGGGAAATTCCATGTCAAGTAGAAGTAGTAGAACATATGCTAATGTTCTTAAAAAAAGAGAAAGAAAATGGAGAATTAAAAGAAATCGTCTTTCCCTTGCACCCCTTTTAAATTCTCGATTTTTATTTTCTTTCAACTAACTAACAAATTTTTCTTTATGGCTAACAGCAATGCAGATCGTGTAAGCTGGTGGGAGTTGACAGTACTTGCTTCACATGTGCACCCTTCAGTTTCTACCATGGCAAAGACACTTCTCTCTGGGGCGAATATCGTCTATAATGGAAACCCACTGAATGACCTATCACTTACTGCTTTCCTAGATAAGTTTATGGAGAAAAAACCTAAGGCAAGCACATGGCATGGTGGTTCGCAAATTGAACCTGCGAAAAAGGTCTTAATTCTGAACTTAGGTGCAAAAGTACCATTTTGCTTCATTCATGCCTTCATTTATGTGGAAAATGTCTTCTTCTTTTTTTTCTTTTTTCTTTTTTTTTTTTCTCTTGAATGATTGTACCCAACCATACATGTTGGCACTGCCCAGCGCTAGAGAGCCCCTGGATATGTCATGCTGACTGAGCTTTTGTGTTCCAGCTTGACATGACCAACCGATTCATAGGGCCCGAAATCCTCTCATTGGCTGAAGAAGATGTGCCTGCAGAAGATCTTGTCTTTCACAAGTTCTACATGAATAAAATGAATACTTCGAATAAACCAAAAAAGAAGAAGAAGAAGGCAACAGCAGAAGATGAAGATGCCGCAGAGTTGTTTGATGTGGATGGTGGTGGTGATGATGAAAGTGATAACGAAGAGATTGACAATATGCTGGATTCTGCTGGTGTTGCCATGGATGCAGATGGCGACTATGATTATGATGATCTAGACCAAGTTGCCAATGACGATGACGAAGACTTGGTTGGTAACGCCAGCGATGTCAGTGATGATGATATCGACCTGCCATCTGATATTGGAGAGGGAGAAGATTTTGATGTCACTGCAAACAGTGATGAGAGTGATGATGATGATGCTATTGATATAGGAGATGCTGAGGATGAGGAGGAAGACGAAGATGAGAATGTCCATATTGAGTGTGTTCAGGGGAAAACTAAACGGAAGCGGGGGACTGCAGCATCCCCATTCGCTAGTATGGAAGAATATGAGCATCTGTTTAACGAGGACGCCCCTGCTGAGAAGGAATCTAAAAGCAAGAAGTCGAAGCCACGAAAGAAGAGAAAGTCATCTGATTGAACTAAATTTTGCGTTATTGTTTTCCAGACTTCATACATTTTCTAGCCAAGGTCGTCACAAAATTTTGTTTAAGGTTTATAGTTCATATTGTACCAGCTGTAAGGTTATAAGAACCTCTGCATCATTGTACCATCAATATTTTCAATGAAAGAAGTATGAGAAATAAACACAAACACTAAGCATTCATTCATTCAAACACACGCTCTTTGGCAAATTTTAGTTGCATACAACACAGCCGTTAATAAAAATTCGAAACAGAGAAGTGCGCCTAAGCCTGGAAAGACTAATCTATCTACATGCTGGTTACGACTTCCAACACAAAAACAGAGGCCTACAAATCCATCAAATTCCCAGCCTAGCTTCACCTTCGCACATCATCCCGGCCCTAATCGCTTCAAGAGATGTTAACTGCAACCGTTTTGGGCTTGGAAGGTGGATGCTTCTGAACAACCACAGTCAGAACTCCGTTTTCGCATTTGGCAGAGATGGCTCCAACATTCGCATTCTCAGGCAATCGAAACTTCCTCAGCATCTTCTGTGGTGCCTTCCTCTCGAGCCTAATATACTTGCATCCTTCCTCCTCTCCATCTTCGCGCTTCCTTTTCCCGTTGCTCCGAATCACCAGATTGTTCTCATCTTCAACGGTTACCTGAACAACAAAGTCTCCATCAGTACCTCAGCTAACACATCTCTATAACATCCAATTCGAAATCATATCAGTAAACAAAATACGATACCTGAATATCAGACTTGGACAAGCCAGGAACGTCCAAGTAAAAGGTGTAGTCCTTGGCAGAGTCCAATATGTCGACCGGAATGGTGGAGGCACCTTGGTTCTCTTTGGTTCCATGAGCAGCCCGAGAAGGATGCACGTAGGTGGGGATGGTCTCCGGAATATTGAGCAGGTGGCTCACTACTGCTTCCAAGTCCATAGTTGGGCAGGTGGCTCACTTTCCAAGCGCAGACTATCAGTGTGTGTGTGTGATGCTGCAATCGATGGTTTGTGTTGTTCCTGGGGAGAAAAAGGTGTGGGGATATAAGAAGGCAGGAGAAGAAAGTTCGGGAGCAATAGGAGAGGGAGAGGGAGAGGAGTAGAGAAACATCTGGAAATGTCGCGGTTAATGGAGACTCCTGATTTTACACGTGTTACTTAGATGAATTCTCTTTCGGATTGGTGTCGACGTGGGTTGGACTAGAAGTCCCCACATGTATGCGCTCAAGTCTCAAGATATGAAATGGGATGGAAAATTCTAGTATGCAGCGCGGCATACTATGCAGACAGGCCGGTGATTGGGTTTTTAGAGGCTGAATGCATTTTCAACCGTACGATTAGCATGTCATTTGAATTAATGGTACACAATTGATGACCGGCTAGACCCTTTACCCCTCTCTCCCTTCTTTCTATTTTGTGGTGTAGATTCTTCGTGCGTGTGAAATTTGAGCGGCGAGATTTGGGTATTCATACCCCATCTTCAAGTGCACAACCATCTTCTTCGTCTTTTTTTGTTTAAACATTGAACACAACCATCTTCAACTTCGCAATTCAAATATTTAGGTATAGATAAATCAAATTTGATCGAATCGATACGACGATGCCCCAATACGGATCTGCGCTCTTGATAAGGAACACAGCCAGCCAAAACTCCACAGTCCACAATCTGCTCAAGAGAGTTGCCTCCAAGACAAACTTAACCGATTCGAGATCACCGACTCAAGTGAAACTGCACTTTTGAGATATACTTAACCAATCCGAGATCACCAACTTAATCCAGCAGCAATCGAAGCTCGAACAATCACCCCTCGGAGGTTTATTATGACCTCATGTATCTCCAGAAACCGCCGGCGTCAAAGAACACAACGGAGCCAAAGCGAACACAGACACAAGAACCATCAAAACCCAACTAAATAAGGAAAAGGGAGAGGATGGTTAGAGAGAGAGGGTCCCTTGGTATTTTTGGTGGAGAAAGGGAAAGAGATGCATGGTGTGCGTTTGGAGAGGGTAAGGAAGATGAGATTTGTTTACCCTTGAGTTTAGGCCGGTATGGGTTTGGACCAGTTTGGGTTGGGGTTTGAGGTTTAAGGGTTGAGTTTATGGTTAAATGCGATTAAAGAATTTGATTTCTGTGATTGATGCAATTATATGTTTAATTTTCTTTCTTCTTTTTAAATAAAGAGTAAATTACCATTTACTACTGATTTAACATCTTTTTAGCCCAATCATATGAAAATCTATTCAGCAACTCAATTCCAATGAATTCTAAGAAAAAGACGTCAATACCCTCATCTTAATTTAACTCTCTTTCTCCTCTTTTTTCCTGATCATTAACTCTCTCTCTCTCTCTCAGAAAACTCTCCCACTCTCTTTCCTCTCTCAAACGTGAATCTGATTCCTCTCTCCGGCGAAGCACCGACGACACGAAGCACTGGCGAAGCACTGCACCGGTGACGGAGATTTGGTGCCTCCACCGCACCACACCAAATCTCCTTCGCCTGCGACGCCGCACCAAATCACCTCCGCCTGCGACGCCTTCTAATCCTTCCTCCACTGCACCACATCTCCTCCGCCTACGACGCCGCACCAGATCAGATCTCCTTCCCTAGCGATCAAGTCCGCCTCGTTCTACCACATACAAGACCGGTGTCAAATGGCACGAGCTTCGGACGTTCGACCTCGCTTCATCATGCTTCAAGAGAGCCACCGATTTGCTCTCGAAGATCGGAATCGACACAATCTCCGCCGCTGGCGAGAAGAAGCTGTTTCTGGATTTAAGCATCGGGAGGTCAAAAACCGCCTAGGAGGTATCGGACCGGAATCTAGCGGTGGCGCTACTAAACCGGGCCAAGAGCAGAGACGGCCGGGACGGCTGGAGCAGAGACGGCAAAGGGAGTGTTCTTAGGGCAACGGTGCCACGTCAGCGCAAGCGCAGCCGTAAGGGTTTCTCACAGGGTTCTTGGGGAGAGTTGCAGTGAGGGATCAAAAGTGAGGGCTAAGGTGGTTTCGGAGCTTGTATCTGATGACAGAGTGGTGGCGGTGAAAATATTGTTTTGCAAGTTTACTACCCCCAAGAAAAGTTTACTGGGGGTAGTAAACTTTAGTTTATCGAATCTAAATTGTTCTTCCTCTGTTTTAGTATGTATTATGGCCTTGAAAATATTGTTTTGCAAGTTTACTACCCCCAGTAAAAGTTTACTGGGGGTAGTAAAATTTAGTTTTTCGAATCTAAATTGTTCTTCCTCTGTTTTAGTATGTATTATGGCCTTGAAAATACTTGTTTGCAAGTTTTACCTACCCCCAGTAAAAGTTTACTAGGGGTAGTAAATTTTATTTTTTGTCATCTAAGTTGATTTTTCTCCGTTTTAATGTGTACTTATGACCTTGGAAATATTGTTTTGCAAGCTTACTACCCCCAATATAAGTTTACTGGGGGTAATAAATTTTATTTTTTCGCATCTAAGTTGTTCTTCCTCTGTTTTAGTGTGTATTATGGCATTGAAAATATTTTTTTGCAAGTTTACTACCCCTAATAAAAGTTTACTGGGGGTAGTAAACTTTAGTTTTTCGAATCTAAATTGTTCTTCCTATGTTTTAGTGTGTATTATGGTCTTGAAAATACTGTTTTGCAAGTTTACTACCCCCAGTAAAAGTTTACTAGGGGTAGTAAATTTTATTTTTTCACATCTAAGTTGATTTTTCTCCGTTTTAATGTGTACTTATAGCCTTGGATATATTATTTTGCAAGATTACTACCCCCAGTAAGATGTTTACTATGGGTGGTAAACTTTATTTTTTTGCATATATGTTGATTTTTTCTCTCCTTTAAGGTATATAATGGTCATAGGAAAACTGTATTACAAGTTTACTACCCCTAGCAGAAGTTTACTAGGGGTAGTAAACTTTATTTTTCTGCATCTAAGTTTATTTTTCACTGTTTTAAGGTGTATAATGGTCATGGAGAAACTTTATTTTGAGTTTACTACCCCTAGTAAACTTTTCATACTTGGGTTAAGATCACGTAAATTTCGATGACATTTAAAAAAATCCAGTGAGATTTCCAGAAAATTCCGACCACCGGATGCCGGCAATTTTCCGGCCGTCAGAAAATTCCGGTGACCGGATTCCGGCGGCCGGAGTTCGGAGTCCGGCGACCGGAATGCGGCCGCCGGTGACTGGCGCCGGAGCCCGGTGTGCTTCCGGCAAAGTCTTCCCTCCAACTTTTTCACTTTTTCTCTTTAAGTAAAAGCTAAGGGTAAAAAAGTCTTTAAAAATATAATTTTATTATATTTTAATAAAGATTTGTGTATTTGGGCTTAAAATAAATACCTTGTATTTAAATGGGCTAATAAAAAAGATTATCATTGAAATGGGGTTTGACTTTTTCTATTTTGTGCAAATGGTCTTTTTCCCTTAAATAAACTAGCCTACCCGTCCATCTGCACGGGGATCAAAAAATGGAAGAAAGTGTACTTGAACTGCTCCACTTTATGTGGGATGAATCTGTTAATCCTATCATTTTGTAGATAACTGCTCCCCAAAAAGTGGGATAAAACTACCACATATTTTTTTTTTCTTCTTATTTCAGTGGTGTTTTACGGTTAAACCCATAGTAACTATTATTTTTATTGTTTGAGAATTTTCTGCTACCTTGGTTTTTTAGCCAATTGAAAAAAAAAGCTTCACCAAAGACACCAAAGCCTGGCTTTCTAATAGTAAAGATATCTAGTAATTTGAAAATTTTCTCAAATAAATTTTGTAGCTTTAAAAATAAAATGTTGTAGAAAATCATTCAAAAAAGTAAAATGTGTCGGGTGGACAAAATATGTTGTTTGTGACATGCCACGTTTGTTCTTTTGCACTTTAAAATAATTTTTGCAAACTAAAATTTCTCCAAATAACATAACAAATGGTTTGCATATTTGAAAAAATCTCTAAAATTTACTACTTTTTCACACGGTTTGTGTTTCACAATGGTGCAAAATCCACCTATTTTTTAGAATGTTTAGATATTTATCCGCGCGGTCAACCCTGATTCAACGTCACTAACGCTCTTACCTACCATTAATTAAATGACTTATTTTGGTCTATTCTTCCAGTCACACACTCTATGTAAAAATTTAAAGAGTTTTATCACCCGATGATAGGGCTTCTCATAGGGAAGATTAAGCGTAAAAAGGTTGACCGCTTTTATCGGGACCAAGAGATTACCCGAAATATGTGATTTTTCAACCATAGTTGTATTTAACTATACCGATCACATCCTATTCACGATATTTTTTTAAAATTTTGCTTCCTATGTATAGTTGGTTCATAAAGTTGTACACTTCCATAAAACCTACTAAACAAGTTATACCACCTTAGTAGACACATTGTGATTCCAATGACTAAAATTCACAAAATGAAGATCTGACCGTCTAATATGATCATTGTAGTGAAACATGGCTATGATATAAAATTCAATTGGATCCAGTAACGTTTGGGGCTCGATTGAAGCGGTCAACCCTAATACATCGTTGCTTATCACACGGAAACACTCTTACCTACCTCTCCGTGATCTAGTTTGGTCGATTCTTCCAAACATTAAACTCTCTCATAGATGAGACATAACCACCCATGTAAAAATTTAGAGAGTTTTACCTCCCGACGATAGGGCTCCCCATAAGGAAGATTAAGTGTAAAAAGGGTTGACCGCTTTTATCAGGGCCGAGACGTTACCCGAAATATGTGATTTTTCAACCATAGCCGTATTTAACCATACCGATCACATCCTATTTCACGAAATTTTTTTAAATTTTGCTTCTTATGTATAGCTGGTTCACAGAGTTGTACACTTTCATAAAACCTACTAAATAAGTTATACCACATTAGTAGACATGTTGTGATTCCATTGAGTAAAATTCACAAAATAAAAATCGGACCATTTGATATGTTCATTGTAGTGAAATATGACCATCGTAAAAAATTCAATTAGATCCGGCAATATTCGGGGCTCGATCAAAATGGTCAACCGTTTGTAGTCGTGTTATTTAAAATATCCAACTTCAAAATTTCAGTTTCCCGCGTTCGCCTCTTGTTTTGCAATTTCAATTCCCTTACGAAATTTCCAACTTCCCTCCAATTCATAGGTATCAGATTCAATTCACTCCTGATTTCATCAACTCTTTCTCTCTCTTCCTTCTCTCCTCTCTCTGAAATCCTTCACCCGCCACTGCTTTTCCTCCTCCTCCATCGATATCTTTACCGTCAGCCAATATATTTGTGTGTAACTAGTTGGAGTTTGAGGGTTTGGATACTTGGTATCTCAGCCTCTCGAAAGTCGAAACTGAGCTAGCCCACAAGGTGAATGGATCTCTATTTTGCATTTAATTGAAAATGCACAGATCGATATTTTGCATTCAATTTGTTGAAGTTGAAGTCTTTGTTGCTTTTATGCCAATTTGATGTTTTCAGTTGTGTTTTCTGATCGTTTTCTTTTTCGGTACTTACAATATCTGCGTTGATGTGAATTTCTAGGTATGTATATGAAGCAAAGGAATTACAGAACACCAATTTCTACCGAAAGCTACATCCCGGAAATTGTTCGACATAATGCTTGAGAGAGAAAGCATTATGTGTGTCATTCCATTGTACGTATTGTATTTGCTTACGTGTTATTCTTGGCTCGCAGATTCCTAAAACAACGGATGATGGTAGGTGGGTTCAAACTAACTACATTTTAATGCAAATTGAGGAGAAAATATTTGGTTTGTTCCAAGGAAGAAGGTTGTCTTCAGTAAGTCAGATGATGTTATAACAGCTGCAGAGAAGTACATTGAAGAGAATGGTGCTGAAGCATTTGAGAAGCTCATCCATAGGGTATGTCCATTGTCTACTTATCAAGTATTTGCAATGCATGCAGTTTTTAACAATGCCCGCTTTACGACTATCAACTTTTACTTTGTTTTGTGTTGTGGTGTCATTTTAGTTCCTGGTGGAGTAAAAAGAGATGTTATACCACTTATATGTGATCCTTTCATGGCCTCTACTTAGGTTTGCTTTGTGCGTTCGTTTTTGTTTGTTTAAAGGAAACTCAACGATCTTGAGGGAATATGTAATTAAACGAGGTTTGATGTTATTTTGTTGATTAGAGTTTAACTCGGCAAATTGCCCGCGCGGGAAAAATCGTATGTGATTCATTGATCGTTGAACATTTGTAATAGCAGTCTATTTACATGGACTGCAAGAAATAGATGTAGGCTGCTGCCCTGCAATACCCAATGTAGGTGCACTGCATTATCATTGTGACAAAGAATAGTTCAAACCATCACTTCTTGCTGGTGCACTGCTGCTAAAGAGTGATAATCTTTACTAAAAATGTGTATACCTGCAGAAGCTATCATAAAAGCCACAAAAGTAAGAGTTGTCCATCAACATTAGTCCTTTTTCATTTTCTCCAACTGGTTGTTCATTGGTAAAGATGATGATGCTACTTCTCTTTCTCTTGTTTGTTATTATAAAGAAGGTGAACAAAAGTTGAATGAACAATGAACAATGGTGTTGCTCAATTGGGAAGGAGACAGTACATGAGTGATACTACTTGCTTGATACGTGTGAAATGGAGCAATCTAACACTAATCAATTGTTATCTGAATTACAATGATGATTTTATGTTGCCAGCTTGCAAAAATTCAGCTTCTTCATAACACAATAAGAAGTTAGACATTACAATACAATGGAGTGCAGCAAGCTCTGAGAACATTTTGAAAATGGAAAAGATATAGTATCTATCAGGTAAATAATGTATTATAGCAAGACTGAAAGAAAGCATGATCAAGATAACTATACCTTCTTGTTCTTCCTTTATCAGTAAATAAGCAACCCGGAAACGACACTCCTGCATGACCAAAATGTGGGGGTTTGTCATCACCACAAATTGGCCAGCATAACTGGTCTGTAATAATTTCTTGATACCTGTAGAAAATTCTAATGTCATTAAAGCATGGAAAATATAACAATTGCAATCATTTGTGGTAATCATTGTCAACTATTAAAGATGACATATGTTTTATTGTCTTCTGATCAAATACATGCAGTACCAGTTGAGTGTGTGTGTTTATTGAATTTGGCTCCAACCTTCAATTCAAAAGCTTCAAATTCTCAAATCTTTAAAAGCAGCCGTTGCTACATTTCCTACAGCTCAAATATTGTCTAATGATGCATTATGCAATGCCAAACAAAGAGAACACAGATCCCTCTAAACTACTTTACACTAGTAGTTGATCAAAACAACTTTGCCTCTTCCAGACGTAACAACCTACACCATAGTTTTTTCCCTACCACCACTCAACTGATTTGAATCATCTAGTTTCCCTACAGTTGCATTTGTCCAGAACAACAATAGTCGAGATAACAAATTTCTTACGACTAAGGTTGTTAATAACTGAAGTTCTTATCAATAGAACTTAATTAGCTGATATATAAAATGGACATCTCAGTGGAAAACCAATAGCTCCACAAGCAAATCGACAAAATGAACAAAAAGCATATCACTGGACAATGAAATTTTCCACTCACCTCTAACACCTTGCGCCCAATGCACCTTCATTCTTTCTCCCTCTTCTCCAAATCGCCAGAAGTTAAGTGGCAAAACAAAGCCTCCCAACATCAGTCAAAATCGCTCGAATGAATGAATGTGATAGAGACTATTGAGTTGGAGACTCATTGGGTTGATAATTGAGATATTTCGTACCTTTGGCATTGTCGGGAATCGAGATCGGAATTGAGATATTTTGTACCTCAACCCATCGCTGGACTCATAATCAGAATATGAGTCGGTGACTGAAATGGTAAAACCAGTCAATGACTTACAGATGCAATTGGGGGTTGTGAAATTGAAAAATAAGGGCGGAGGGCGGAGGGCGACGGTGAAGGTGGTGGTTCCGCAATGAGGATTTGAATTAGGGCGTTACACGGTTGATGACGAGATCGTAACAGACGAGTTTTTTTCTATGGTAGAATACTAGAATTATGACCCGCGCTTTGCCGGGGGATTTGCGAGATTTTTGTTTATAACTTTTCTTCTTTTATTCTTATTTCTAATATATCAAAGTGCAAACTCTATATAGATTTAATTTGAAATACTTAACAACAAAGCGCTTATCATAATAGTAAAAATATATCTCTTATGTTATTTCTTCTCGATTCTTTTTTTCACTCTTTTCTCAATCTACTATTTTCATCGAAGACAAAACAAAACAAATTTCAGATGGTCCTTTTTAAATAGTGTGCAAACTGCGAAGCCCAGTGTACTCTTTTTTTTCAGCCAAAAAAAAAAAAAAACTGCCATGAGCCCAAAACTGTTTTTACTGTAGATGAACAGTAAATCACTGTAGATGAACAGTGATCAACAAATAGATATATAGTAAATGGTGTGTTGACTCTCGCTCGTGTGGGGAAACTGGAAATACTTGGTTAACCTTTCCAATTTCTCATCACGTTCTTGGCGCCTGACATACTATTCACACTGCATATCATGCAGCGCTGCACAATAGACATGCCCAAATGGGATTAGGGTTGGAAAATGGGTTCTGCCTCCGTAACGGTGAGAGTGAGACCCTTTTTTGTGATTGAAGTCGAGTATAGACGTCTCCTTACTGTTTGCTTCTACTATGGTAACTTTGGTAATAGGGTTACACAATGCAAAATAGGTGAGACGCTGTTGAGTTTCTCAAATAAAAGAGGCTGCTTACTTGTTGTGGTAGATCATGAAAGCCTAGGAAACGAAGAGGACGGCTCACATAGAAAGGTGAAGCAGGTTTATGTTGCCAAACGAGTGGATAACATGTTATTGTTGAACCCACTCCTATTCTTGTTGTGAATGATTTCGGAGAGGGTTCTTTGTTTGTACATTCATGTTCTAAGCTTGTATATATTTCATTGAAGAAGATGTGTTGCAAAGGACGGTCGACAATGTTGGCACTGAGCTTGGTAATGAGTTGGATGCAAACCGGTAGTGATCCAAGAACTTTCTAGGTGATGTTTATGTTGATATGTTCATTAATTATAGTATTGAAATTCTTGCTCAAATTAATACAGTAAAAGTAACTTTAACACTCTCTATTTTAACTTTTAGCTATTTTAGAGAGCGTGTTTAGCTTTTTTAGATGTTTTAGGAGCTCCAACAAACTAGTCAAACTTAAACTATTATAACTTTTAGCTATCTCGCTAACTATATTTAGCTAGCGAGATAACTCAAATGAGACTAGCTATAATTTATTACATTCTTTTAAGATATTTTAGGTGATATATAAATACATTTAAACTATTTAATATTTATTTGAAGAATAATATTAATGTAATGCTAGCTAAAATAGAGAGCATTGATACACATTTCTAAAGTGGCTAACCAAAATAATATTTTAGCTAATTTGACGAAAATTTAACTCAAATATAGCTAGTATTGCTAAAGATGCTCTAAGGTAATATGATACAAACTCGACCAAAAATATATGCTTGTTTAAGTTTAGTACCATGAAGGGATAAAGTCTTCAAGTTTAACGTGGTGGGACTTGTCCTCAAATTTTGTTATTTATCTTTGTAATAACGATTAGTTGGGGCTTCCCACCTTTCGTTTCTGTTAACTTTTACTGTTTTGTTGTGAGTTATATGTTTGTTTTTTTTTTATAGGAGTGGAGTTAGGTCCCTCCTACTATGGTGTATTCATCTTTTTTCTTTCAATAAATTACTCTCGTTTCATCGAGGTTTAACCAAAAAAAAAAAGTTACAGTACCATCATAATTCTGATCATAATCACATGAACTACTAATCATATTAGTAGCTGGTGAGAATACATTTGAATGGCTCTCAGAATAAATAAGAACACGATACTATTCATGATCACCATCTCTTGACCAGATCAAAGTCATCAAACATTGTCATAATCACTTGGGATGATCTCTCTAAACTTTAGGGAGTTCAACTTCAGGTTTTGGCTTTTCTTCGTTATCATGCCAGTTAGTGGTTCTGTAGAAAGTGCCATACAAGATGAGTTGCACCAGTCCCGAAAGCGAGCCCAAACCATTAGGAATCTGCCGAGATTTTTCAAAGAAAATGGTTAGTATTCTTGAAACTTATTATCAATGTTTTCTTTGTTACTTAATATTGTTCCTATATGATGGCAGAAGTTGTTGCATGGGTCAGTAAGCTCATGGGTATGAGCCTCTAATAGCAAATTTTACATTAGGTATGGCTCGGAAGTTCTTATTGGAAACCTTATTGGACCGGCAACTTTTTCCGGAGAAAAAGATACAATTTTTTTTGGTCGAAATCAGACGGTTTTCTTATAAGCTTTTTAGGCTCTGAGACTAACTTGTGTCAGATCATGTCTAAACACTTTCTCCTTTTGGCCATAAGAATAAATTAAATTTTAACTCCAAGTAGCATGACATGTTCGAACCTGGCATGGATATGAGGCTTCCCATGACTTTTTCTTTCATGCATATTAATTATCTAAAGAGCATATATACTAATTCTGTTAGAAAATTACCAGAATATAGGGATCAAACTTGAGGAGTGCATAAACAGACCAGATAATTCCATTGCAAAAGTTGGCGAGTGAGAGGGCAAATGGCATGTACTTGACACTTTTTGTCTTGATTACCATTTTCTACCAGCAGCAAAAGAAAAATGCAAAAGTTAGTTCAACATATTTAGAAAACATATGTAAGAAAGGGTCGACGTAGTACTGTGAGAGAAAAAAGAAAGCAATAGAGATTAGAACTATTTAGAAGTCGCCCTACTTACCATGACTGTTAAGGGTGATGCATACATGATGATATTGAAGACAATAGACAAGATTCCAATGATCATTGTCCTTTCTTTAGTTGTATGGTAAACGTAAATGGTAATAAAAGCCACAACAGCAAAAAAGATTGCTTCAACCAGGAGAGCACTGATAATTTTTCGCTGAAAAAGAAAGAACAAAAGAATAGAAATGCATGTTATTAACCACTGTGTCATGTGTGCATAAACCATTAAACCCTAAATAAGCAGTAGTCTAGGATTTACTTACGCGTTTCTGGGGAGGAGAATATATGAGAAAGATTGAAACATAGATGAGTTCGATGAAAAAGCCAGTGCCATTGATAGTAACAACGAGCAGACTGTCGGGATGGACAATGGGAAGGCCATAAAATGACCACATAGCACAATTAAGCAAAGTTGCTGCATAAGGATCCGATTTGAAATCTCCTACCGATTTGTCCTTGATTATCTTTACAAATGTTGGACTGCAAAATTCTCAAAGTATACAGTCTCAGAAAAAATATAGCTAGAGAGGAGAGAAAATAATACAGAAGATATATGCGAAAATAATCAAGGTGCACTACTAGCTCGTACTCGTGCAATTCCCATATTGTTGGTGATTAGAAGAAGCAGGAAAAAGTGTCAGTTTAGATGTTTTGATTTTGATTTTGTACGTTCTAGTCTTAAGGGTATTACATGCAGTTCATATTCTGCTCAAACTTCAAGTTTTCATTTCATAAAGAGAAATCGACATTTTCAATTAACGAATTCATGCAGTTTTTTGACATATAAATAATAAAAGTAACATCTACAAGCAAATTAGATTGATAACTTGTAATATAATGGTCACGCTTGTTTTGTTAATAATTTATATCTGTGAACGTTAACTATTTGTATATATATACAGAGAGATTGAAGAGAGCGCTTACATTGGGGATGTAAACAAGCCGAAGGAAATGATATTACCTACAAGGAAAGGTAAGAAAGATAAGCAAATTGAACATGATAACTAGACTAGAATCAAACTTAAGAAATATAAAAGAGAAAGAGAGAGAAAACTTATGCGAAAAAGAAATTACAGACCAATGATCCCGACGATAGTTCTGATGGCGTCTGTGTGCACCATTTTTACGTCCGGCGAGATGAACAGAGTGTAAAACTGTAAATGATCGAGAAAACCAGATGTACGTGCAAGTTTGGCTTTGCCTGAGAGGAGGGTTTGAAAGTTTTGATTTATTTAAAGGGCCAGTCTTACAGTATTCAGTTTTTGTGCAACTCTTTTTAGACACAAATGCGGTGTAATCTGACCTGCATGCCTCTAATTAGTTGAGGCTTCCCTGGCCTCGATCAGTTAGTAGTTGTTTTGTGTTAACTAGGTTTCTGTTTCAGTTTACCTGGCATTGTTATATCTTTGGAAAATAATTAACCATTTAGTCAAAAACAGGTCCAAATCAACATGCTTGGATAATTTGTTAGATATACTTCGCAACACGTACAGTTAATTTTAATTCAATTTCATCTTTCATGTTAGACACTAGCTAGTATTTTTGGTAGCTAAATCGTTCATTAAAGTATTTATATATTTAATATATTAAATTTCATATCTTCACATGCTTAACGTTTACATTTGTTCTTCATGTTGACAATTTTTTCTCCATATATTTATAATTTTGTTGAAAAAATTACAATTTTGTAGTATATAATGAAATTTGAAGTCCTGATTTTGTCAAGTTAACAACTTCATTTCCCTTGATGATCAGTCGTGATTTTGTAATATATAATAAATATGCGCGCCTTGTGGTCATTTTCTATTTTCATTCAAGTAGTCAATATATATCTTAATCATAATTATTTGCTCCACATAGCCCTCCAAAATCTCGATTATCTTCATATTTTATTTTGAGGCACATGACCCAAATTCTAAGAGTATTTTTAACAGATTCTCTATATTAGCTCCTTAGCCATTTTAAAGAGAAAGTTTAGTTTTTTATCAATTTGATCAGCTCCAGCAGACTAGTAAAAGCAACTTTAGCATACTTTTTATTTTAGCATTCAACTATTTTAGAGACCATGTTTAGTTTTTTTTAATATTTTCGGAGCTCTATCAGACTAGCCAAAATTTAGCTATTATGGCTTTTAGCTATCTCGCTAGCTAAATATAGAGAGCGAGATGACTCAGATGAGGCTAGCTATAATTTAATACATTCCTTATAAGATATTTTACGTGATATATAAATATATTTAAACTATTTAATCTTTATTTGAATAATAATGTTGATGTAATGCTAGCTAAAATAAAGAGCATTGATGCATCCGCATTTCTAAAGTGGCTAACCAAAATGACTTTTTAGCTAATTTGACTAAAATTTAACTTAAAAATGGCTAGCATTACTAAAGATGCTCCAAGTGGCTAACTATTTTAACTTCTAGCTATCTTGCTCTCTAAATATAACTAGCAAGATGAGGCTCTCTATAATTTATGTTAATTCAAAGTATTCTTTTTAAGTCATTTTATGTAATATTAAGACACATTTAAATTAATTTTTCTTTATCTAATAAATAATGTAAATCAAACTTTAGTTGAAATATAAAGTACTGGTGTAAATGTACTTTTAAAGTGGCTAGCCAAAATTTGACTACAAAATGACTAGCATCGTTAAAAGATGCTATAAGTCTCGTTCACGATTTCCTTAAGCACATAATGCCTATAGAGGCTAAGCAATTTATCCTACAATTTGTATTATCAAGATTGTATATCTTTATTATATATCAAATATCAATAACGAGATGGGGTGGGGTGGGGTGGGGTGGGGTGGGGTGCGGGTGGGCACAAACTAAGCAGTGCAACATAATGCATAAATGCCTTCATTATCTTCCAAAAATAGAATTATTGAATGTTTGAACCCTAATTCTGAATTATATGTTCCACTCAGACACAGTTATCATGAACTCGTGGTACTGATAATGTATCCGATACTTATCAAATCTGCACCTAATTCTCTCCTCAATTAGTCATTGTTTGAGAAATATATTTTTTTTCAAGGAACATGATCGATCTTTGCATTTACCCTAATTGCATCTGTTGAAAAAATAGATTTTTTTTTTTTTTTTGTAGAAGAATGGAACACAACTTGTGAATTAGGTCACTCCATCCGTCACCGACTGATCGACTAGTATTGGATATATGAACCTCATATTACTATTTCATCTTGATATCATAGTTAGGTTATTTGATCACGTTGCATGTCTTGCAGTCACATGAGCTACACATCACATAATATAAGGTGGTGTTCGGTAACGTTTTCATGTTTGTATTTTTATTTTTGAAAATGAAAATGAGATGAAAATGTATTCGGTGAGACATTTCTGAAACCGTTTAAAGGAAAAATGAAAATATTTTCAACTTTTACAAAAAAAAAAAAAAAAAAAAAAACTAAAAGAAAAATAACGATTTGTACATTTTTCTACTTTTTCTATTTTCTTAGTTTAGTACAATATGACAAATACTTTTCACAATAAATTACTGAAAACATTATTAACAATCTCATTTTCTCATTTAAAAAAAATTATTTTTGAAAATCGTTTTCAAAAACTTTACCGGACAGCCCTAAGTATCCCAAGTCACCAAATCACCTAATTACGATCATCGATATCAATTTAGTTGTAAATTTGTAGAAGCAATCCACACATAGTGACCAAAAAACAGAACGGTGAAAATACTAATATGAAACCGAAAACTGATTTTATTAAATGATAGTTAGTCTCGTATTATGAAGCTAACCAGTTAATTCTTTGACACTCATGTTGTAAGTACAGCTTCTCAATTTTTAGTGTTAAACTCACCAACTATAAGAGAAGGAAAAAGTGAAGGTGGTATACAACATATCGACGCCCCCAAATAGTGTTTGACATTCACCAACTAGAGTAGAAGAAAAAGGGAAGGTGGTATGCTGCATCTGCATGGAACATATAAATCGATCAGATAGATCGATACCTCCAAGTGACCAAGCCCCAAATTATTAATTAATTACGAGTTTACAACTAAGAATATACACTATTGGGGCACAACCGCACAATTGGCATTGTTAGAATATTATTGGACCTTTGGGATTTGTCCCTAGCTAATTGTGGTACCCTTCTCTGTAGCATTTGGAGTTTTGGACCACAATTACAAACAAGTAAGTGTACCAAAGGAAAGCTTTCATTTTGGTTTCTTTGCTTGTCCTGTCCTCCCCTCCCCTCCTCTCGTACGACTTACTCAATTAGTGTACCCTTTTCTTGGTCCATCATCTCCATTTTTGGTAGGATGTAACTGTCAATAGTAACTCACTATACTCGAACTTTCTTGTAGTAAAAACTTCTCTGCTAGCTTTTACAATGTACCGAGAGGTTTTAGAAGCTAATGTCCAGTAGAGGCATCAACAACTGCATAAGTGGTTTCGGAATCTAATTAGTATATCAGATTAATCAAGAAACGTTTAAGGGGTTTGGTAAAGCTGAACCATTCGAAGGCGCAAGGGCCATGAGAGAGGTCAGAGCTGAGCTGACGCTTCTTTACAGTTCATAATTCCATGCATGGATGACATCTATAGCTTGCAGAGGTTTGTTGGCAATTAACAAAAGCTGGTATAACGCATACACGAATATGTGTGAAGACAAAAGTTGGTACTAGTGGGCAGTGGCGATGATGATGACCGAGGGAAAGATAGAGACGAAGAAGAAGAAGAAGATGCCCCAAAACCATTTATCTTGTTTTCTTCTTCTCTTTCATTTCTGGAACACAAAACCGACGGTTGGAAAAATAGTAGACGTACTGCTTACCAACAAACAGCTTACTTTTTTGTTCTTGTTGCTGTTGCATGCTGTTGATAAATATAAAATATACAGAAATACCATGAGTGCTTACACAAGAGCAACAACCAACAAGGTTATATCCTGCCATCTAGTTACATGATTACCATACTTGCTTACTTAAACCTTAATTAATCCAAAAGTATTCATCATATATGTTTTGTATTTCATAAGTACTCTTGCATACTTAGTGGCTTGCGGT
>NC_020496.1:24926041-24940783 GCF_000184155.1 Fragaria vesca subsp. vesca | reverse complement strand
ATATATATATATATATATATATATATATTCTCATGTGCGGATGTCCACATTTATTTTTACGATGCGGATTTCCACTTTACACTCACTTTTCAATCGAATTTTCACATCTCCACCGTTTAGTCTTTAGATACTAATGTATAGATCATCTCTGCAAAATTTCAGCCAATTTCGTTATTATTAAGGCACTCAAACTCGATTAAACCAATAGATGAACATAATTCTGTCGAACTTGAACCGTTCATGTTTATAACAGAAAAATGCAATTTTGAGTGCCTTAATGATAACCAAATTGGTTGAAATTTTGCAGAGATGATCTATACATTAGTATCTAAATACTAGATGGTGAGATGTGAAAATTCAATTGAAAAATGAGTGTAAAGTGAAAATCCGCACCGTAAGAATAAATGCGGACGTCCGCAGCTGAGAAGCCCTATATATATATATATATACCTTTTATATAAACTGTCCCTAAAGGTACATTGTCAATTGTCAATTGTAATTTGAGTTTTAAGGATGCAGCACTATTCTCTTGCCAATTTGGGAATATTAACAAACCAAAAGATTTGGATGAACAATTGAAGATAGTTTACGAAACTTCTGCATGTTTTAGGATTGATTTTGTCTATATTAGTTTTTTTTATCAAACAAACATCTGAAATGCTACAACAAATTTATCATGAGTTATTCTACTTATAAATAGGAGACTATCACTAAGCTATCATGGACTATATTAGTTTTTATTTTTGTAAATATATTTAGTCATATATATTAAACCCACAAATAATAATGTTTAAAAGTATGCTTAACCTAACTAATGCATGCATGAAAGCTTAAATAAATATACTACTTAATTTAGCCGCATCAATTACATAGCAACATCTAGACCGGGGATTACTACAAACACCAAAGTGGTTGACAACTTTAAGATGCCTAAAACATTCAAGGGAATATTTAAAGTGAAGTTGTTAACTAAGATTGTTCAACATTTCTTAGAAAAAATAAGAATGAGGTCCATGAAAATTCCCTAGTGTTTTGTCTTGATCTGATATGCTTGAATAATGATCGAGCATAAGTCTAATTGATCGATAAACTATGCACCTGCCATGCATGACCCCAGAATTGAACTTGTTTAATCTTTTGCAAATTGAGCTTGTAGTCTACTACTCTTATAGAACGAATAATGGGTTGGCAAAGGGGCAATCCTTGTAAATATGTACAAATTAGACATAATTAGGAAAATTAGAAAAGGCAATTATAGTTGAGATTATCTGCCAATCCAAGCTAAGCTCAGACCCCGCCAAATTGCCAAACAAGGCGCAACTGGTTTTGCACTCAAATATCTATCTCATTCTTAGCTGGTTTTGAACAGTGGGCCTATGCAACTCACTCCTCCTCCACGGTTTTATATATATGAACCCCTTCCCTCACACTTTCCCTCACCACACTCCTCCTCCTCAACTCCCAAAACCTTTCACCAAAGCCAAAACCCTTCTCAGATATCGATCAGATGGCCAAGACAGGGAAGCTGACCAAGCTCAAGTCGGCCATAAAGAGATGGCCCTCCTTCACCAAACTGGCTCGCACCACAAGCTCCATAGCCGCCGCAAACGAAGACTCGTCGTCCGACCAGTACGACAACGACAGGGCAGCAGTGATCTCCAAGCAGCTTCACGCCGTCTACGTGGGGAAGTCGCGGCGGCGGTACATGGTGAGCTCCGACGTGGTGGAGCACCCCATAATTCAAGAGCTGGTGGACAAGTCGTGTGAGGAAGAAGAAGGGGTAGTGGTGGTTTCTTGCGAGGTCGTGCTGTTTGAGCACTTGCTGTGGATGCTTGAGAACGCAGAGACGCAGTTGGGTTCCATGGATGAGCTTGTTGAGTTCTACACTTGCTGACAAGATTTGAAGGGAACGACGCTGAGGTAGCTAATTGTAAAAAAAAAAAAAAAAAAAAAAGGGTAGGAGAGAAATATTAGTATGTGTTTCTGTGTGCTTCTCTATGTGTGTGTACGTCCTTTTCTGGACAGCGAGAATTTCTTGACCCATTGCATTTTGATTTACTGATAATAGCAGTGCATGTTGAAAGTACTGGATATCATGAATTGATCATGTACCAAACATTATATCAATTCAATTCTTCATCGATCATTCAAACTACTTGCGTAGTGTGAACTACAGTTGCTTACTACAGCTGTGTATTTTGTTTACTAATTTTTCGTTTACTTCGATCTGTTTTGGATTCGTTTGTCTGTTAATTTGCCTATCTATACTAACTCTGGCTCTCAAGTTATGAGATCCAAGAGCTCATCATTCCCTATCAGCATGGAGCTGTAATGGATACGAAATCTTGAAAATTATTGATTGGTGTGGTGAAGAACAATGAAAAAGAAAAAGAAAATCGGTTCTAGGAAAATGGTTTATGCCAAAAATTGAGTTTTGTCAAATAATTCCCAGTCATCTTCATAGAAGCAATTTGACAGAAAGCCGATCGAACAAGTTCTCTCATAATGATAAATTCTTAACTCCATTAATTCAACTTCTTTAGGAATTTGAGAGTTTTGACCGCAACCAAGAGATGCCAATACAAAGGTCACAAGTTGGGTGATTTAAGTCACAATGCTTGCCTCAAAAAGAAAAAGGAAAGAAAACGTCTCCTGAAAACTAAATCTGTCTCAGAAAGATATAAGCAGACATGCATCAAATTGTTGTCGAGTAAAGGAAAATATATGCAAATTGGATGTTGTTGCTGATGGTGATACTAGGAGAAATCTAGCCCACAGTACATGAACATTGAATTGGTCCCCTCTATTCTTGGTCCTACAACGAGGACTATGACTCGATGAGGATCTTCCATAGATTGCCGCCCCTTTCAATAATTTCGAATTTATGCACCTGCATGCTGGTTAGTTTTATTCATCTATTCGTGTCTTGATAACTACTGCAATATTAAGCATCTCCATGACTCCATGTATAGTTAATATATAGCAACGCACTGTTCATGTAATTATCTGGAAATTAAGGAGCGAAAGGATTCATGGATTATCGAAAAGAAAAGGCAGAAAATGTAAAAGGAAGCAAAGACTTGAGGCTACATTGTGTAAGACATTATTGATGGAGAATGAGGCCGGTTACAACAGTTACATACAGGCTGGGCTAAGTTGTTATAAACCTAACATATAATTAACAAGGAGAACTCGCGTATTTGGGTGTTGTTGATAGAATTATAAGTTAATTATGCACCACGATGGTTTGTCACGACAACTTCTTGATTTGTTTGTAGAAGACAACATGAGGGTATGTAATGATCATTTCGACATGCATTTGAATGAAATCCACATTTATTAAAAATAAAAATAAAAATAAATATTTAGCAAGCAAAGTAAAACAAATATTCGAGTACTTTATTCTTGAAATACTGATGTTATGTTATTATATGTACAACATAAAAATCGAGATAGCTAGGGCGCCCTCAGCTGCATTGGTCACACTCAAAATAATTAGGGATAATCAGATAGTCGGCTCCTGCATGATTGTTGGCATTCGTCTCACACCAATAATTCTCATTGAACAGAAGTACCGAAGTGATTTCATCCAAAACTACAGTCTTCTTCCCATACAACAGAATTGTCACCCAGTGATCATACTTCTTAGGAAGCGACGCAAGAAAAACCAATACCTTGTCTTCCTCACTTATATTGACATCTAAATTTGACAGTTCCCCTAAAATACTACTGAACTCGTTAATATGGTCTTGTATAGTAGTGCTTTCATCCATGGTTAACCTATAAAACTGCTTTTTGAGATTGAAGCGGTTTATAAGCGCCCTCTCTAAACTGTAAAGTTTCTCGAGTTCTTCCCAGATTTCCTTAGCCGATCTCTCTGCCTTGATACTGTGATGAATCTCTTTCGACAAGTACAACCGGATCGTAGAACATGCTTCCTCGTCAAGCTTTCTCCACTCTTCTTCCTTCATAGATTCCGGTTTTCCACCCAAAGCTTTTGCTAAGCCTTGCACAACAAGGGCCTCTTGCACCTTTGCTTGCCACTTCTTGAAATCTATTTTCCCGTCAAATTTTTCGATCTCATACCTCTGAGAAACCATCTCTGATTTTTTTTTTTTTCTTTTTTATCCTTTTTGACTATTAAGTTCGTTTGGTGACAGAACTTAATTACGTATATATTAAGCTTACTTTGAATTATTTCCCAAATTACAGTAGGAAAAGTCTTCTCCGAAGAAACAAGGAAACCACATGGTTGATTACCTAAACTGTAAGGTAATGTAAGGTAAAGTGATATATAAGACCGAGACCTAACGCTACAAGGAAAACTGGCATTTTCGAGAGATGCAATATCATTGATCTTTACGATTATCACTGAGAAGTTTAACTCTGTGTGCAGAGATGCTCTTTATTAATCATATGAATCAATGAATGGCTGAAAGCAGGAGTACGTAGACAACAGATGGCGGGCCGGGGTAGACCAATATACTGTGTGCGGTATACTATGGGCGTTGCCCACAGGCTTATGTTTGTTCGATATTATTGAGAGTACCTGCAGGCTATTTGCAATTTGGCAAAGTGCATGGTAGATGGATTAGGGTCGACAGAATTGTTTTATGAACACCCATACAAAAAAGCTTAAATCAAGGGGATCGAAGATAAGCTAATCAATTTGATTTGAAAAAAGAAAGAAAGAAAAAACCAAAGAGAGATGTTTGAGACTTGAAACTTGTTCATTGATAGTGTTAATGAGATTATAAAACTCTAGTCATTTAACATTTGTTCTAGGAGTTTTATATATATCCTTTAGTTTTAGTTCACAAATGGAATATAATTATATATGAGAACAGAAATGGAGGGGCTAATTGGTTAGCTGAAGAAATTAATTATATGAGATATATAGAAGGTGTAGACTGTAGAAGGAAATGCAGGCTATTTTGGCCCAGAGGCAAACACTATGGCCGAAACTGATGCTGACCCCATGACTGGAAGCAATCAGGACAAGTTGTGAGTTGTGACAAGAATGCGACATCAAATGCTTATGTAAACAAACAGACACACAACTATTTGGTTTGCCATAAATATGATCGAAAACTAATTCAGTATTGATTATCCAAATAATAGAGTGAGTACTTCACACTTCCACAGTAAAGTCTTTAATATGGAATATAAAAGAACTTCACGTCATAATACGATCGGTCTAGCATCAAAGACAAAGCGTTTGAATGTTTCATTCAAACAAGAAGAACAAATAAGACTCATTAAAATTACTATATACCTCTCTAGCTAACCTCTTGGCCTTGGTGTTGCTCATGCGAACCTACAAAGTTTAGGATTTGCTAATGGGAATTACACATCGTTTTTGTACTGATAGTATGTTTATGTGCAAAGATGCATGTTTTGAAGTCCATCATGCATTTGAATATAGGCACAAAATCAATAATGAAGATAAGTATTACAAATCCTAATTTTAGCAAAATCGTAGACAAATTCTAATTTTAGAAAAATTGCGCATAATTTGTATTCACAAGCCAACCTGATCATGAAGAAACATATCATTCCAAAAGAATTACAATAACCAATGATCTGACACGAATCCTGTAAATACTAGAGCTAGCTAGAGTGGTTTAACCTTGAAAATCTTTGGTTTGGACTTTTTGATCATCCAGTACTCCTCAAAATCCTTAGCTTCATATGGAATCCTTAAAACCCCATCATTGCAGAAACCATATTCCTCTGCTGATCTATACAGCAGCTCCATGAATTCTTGATGTCCAAGCAATTTGGTATGAACCATGAACCGCTGGAAATCACCATCGACTCCGACACAAACAGGCACATAACCTCTAGGAGTCATAACCGGAGTGCTCGATCTCAGTCTCTTGCTCACTCCAATGATCTGACTCAACCTACTGCCTCTAACTCCCATGGTTACCAAACCCTCTAAAGCTTCATTTGGATAATTTCTATTTGGAGTTTATATTGGTCTGTTGAGAGTACAGAACTAAGTACTCTGCGTACCTTGCTATGATATCCTACTGCTTTGTCCCCATTAGACGTTGATTAACGATATTTTTTTCTGTCATTAACTTAATGATCGTGACCTTGTTAATTTTAATTTGTTTATGCTGATGTGCATTGTCTTTTGAGGAGGCAACATACCGTGACTACAAAGTTGATAATAGCTCAATAATTTTCTTGTTCAGCAACTAATATTATCTTGGTCTGTCAGTATCATCTTCATTAATCTGCTTTTGTCTTTCCCATTTGGGATTTGGGATTAAGTGAAACTTGTGAATGGGTCAATCAGATGATGACTAGAAAATTCTTCATTGCCGACCCTTTATATGCTAATTCAAATAAACATCCAAGCTTGTTAGGTGCTTATGATATGTTTAATGTGTATCTAGAAGTTTAAATAAACAAAACTAATGATTGCCATATGTTTGCTTGTGTTCACATTCATCTCCACGACCAAGTAAGGAAGAAGGAATATATGGTACCTGGATGAAGTTAACAGGCCGGGGTTTGGAGACAAAGTTTAAGTTAACAAGTAGTACGTTGAGCTATAGATATATATATGAGCGGAATCTATACGCTAAGGTATACTTGCACCATTAATGTGCAAATCACCTAATTGGAGATGCGAGATAGAATAAAGACTGGAATCCGACAATTTCTTCCTATAGCCTTTTCATTTTTGTTCCGATCAGACTAAGTGCTAGCTCATAACTACTTCGATCTCGGGTACTCACATCTTGTGTTTGAAACACTTAGACTAGATTTTTGAGTTTCAATTTTGTTAACAACGTCCGCATATATACATGATAGTGTTACATAAATGGATGGATCAAATAAAAGGCTCATTTTGCATATTAGGTATTCGGTTCACTTGCATCGTGAATTGGTGCATACAAAATTTTTCGGCAATATATAGCTCTATTTGTTAGTTAATTGATTACCAGTAAATTATAAGATCGATGAATCCTAAACTAAACTGAGCCTAAATCATGTACTTCAATTACTCACTAAATCAAGCAAGGAATCTGGAACCATACATATATCTTGCAACACGACTTGAATGGTCGTTTGCGTTGGTCATATAAGCTCATATACACAAATTAAGGCAGAAAGTGTTCCATAAAATAACGCAGACTATAAATATTAAAATATACTTACGTCCGGACTAGTATGTACGTGTGCATCCGAACTCTCTTTTACTTTTGACAATGTGAATCATAATTTTAACCGTTCAAAAGTTGGATTAACCAATAAAGATCATCTCTGCAAAAAAATCAAAGTAAACAAAAATCGTTTGCGCTTAGCTAAATGTATAAAACAAATTGACGGATAATCATGAGACTGTTAACTTTCACCAGAACTATCCATTTGTTTAATGCAATTGACTGAGCAAACAAATTTTGTTTATATTGATTTTTTACAGATGTGATCTTTATTGGTTAATCCAATTTTTGAAAGGTTAATATTATGATTTACATTGCCAAAAGTATGTAAATAAGAAAGAATCCGGACACACACGTACATACTAGTCCGGACGCAAGTTTTCCATAAATGTTACATCTTCTGGCCTTTTGATGACAAGCAAAAGCAAGCTACCACAGATCGCTACCGTAACAGCTTTTACACCCCCTAAATGAAACATATTCTCCATGAGAAATTTTATTAACACATGGCCAAATTCTAAATACACACACCTTATTTTTGAATCTTTTTAAAATACTATTTTACCCTTGATAGAAAGCTAACATTAAACCAAATAGATATTATACTAGAGTCTAAACAGCATAACAATATTCCATAATCTTTTTTATTAATTTTTTAATTCCAATTCATTTTATCAATCAAATTAATCAATATTGAAATGAAACCATAATTAAACCATCCCATCCATCATTAATTTGTAGCATATTACGATAGTAGTTACGTTTGGAGTCATGGCTGAGCTAGCTTTGAAGTTGGGGTTGGCAAGGTAAAGTTGGTTAAAGATGAAAAAAGCACCGGAGTAAGGAGTAAGGAGTCAAAATTAAGGAAAATTTGGTTCTCTATCTCTCGCGTTATATGAAGTATAGAGAAATCAAAGAATCAAAGTATGAAAGAGGTCTTCATGATATATTAGTTCATTAATATCTATTGTTCATTCATCATATGTTTTGTTGTGACTTAATATATATTGGAGAAGAAGAAGGTCCGTGCTCATTTGGTACAAATTTGTATTCTCGATAAAATTTATTTCTTTAAATGTATAATGAGGGTATAAAAGGAAGATTAAGAAAATATTTGCAAAAAAAATTATTGAGTATGTTTTAAGTGTATAAATATGTGTGAATAAAATTTCTCTAAATATATTGACTCGGATCTAACTAGCTTGAAACTTTTGAAAATCTTAAGTGATCACACGGCACTATATATTCACGAAGACGAGAGTGTTAAATCAAGTAGAATGAGATAAGTAGCTAGCTAGAGTAAATATAAAAGCTTTAGCTTTGTATTAGACTATTAATTAGGCAAAAGAGTCGAGTTGGATGATGACGGCATCAGGGTTATATATAACACTTTTGAGTACGTGGTACATTGAGAGGTTTGCTAGCTACAATATAAGTTTAGGGAATGAGCTAATAATCGAGAGCTCGAGACTGTCTCACAGAATCAAGCTGAGGCCACATTTAGGTCAAGTTGCTATATATTTTAGGTCATGATGCTCATTATGTTTCAGTTTGGTTTAATGTGCTATTTCTCTGTTTGTATGTGTTCCATTCAGATAAGCTGTGAGCCTGTTCTTTTGTTCTGTAAATATATTGCCTCAGCTTTAGGCACAATGGTAGCACTTAATTTGGACAGCCAATATTGCTAATTAAGAATTATATTACCTTTTCCTATATGAAAGAGGGAAGGATACTCATTCTCGTTTATAAATACAGTCGGTCCTAAAAACAACAAGGAAAAAGAGTTCGCGCTCTGTGAAGAGTCTCCTTGTGATCAACTCTTAGCTTCGAGTTCGTTTCAATCAATTCGCCATGGCTCCCGTTATTGCAAAGAGCACCAGCAATTCCGTTGGCACAAAAAAGAAAACCCTAGGCCGGAGAAAGGTCGAAATGAAGAAGGTAGAAGCACCTGACCACCGCCACGTCACCTTCTCCAAGCGCAAGAGGGGACTTTTCCAAAAAGCCGGCCAACTCAGCAGCCTCACTGGTAGCGAAATCGCAGCGGTCGTTGTTTCCGAATGCGGCAGGGTTTTTGGCTTCGGCACCCCAAGCTGTGACGCCGTCGCCGATCGTTACCTCGCCGGTTTGTCTCCTAACCAAAATGGCAATGATCAAAACCACGGCATCAGTTTTCGAGATGGCATTGGATCTATAATTGTGGAAAGCACTCCGTCGACGAGTAGTTCATACTATTCCCAAAACGACAATGTCCATTATCAAGAAAATGGCGCCGTAGTCGGACCTATGATAGCTGAAACCATTCCTTCGAAGGGTTCCCCTATTAGGGTTTTGGAGGATAATATTTTGGATAACAGAAACTTGGATTTGGCCCCGAACGGCAATGCCCATTATCAAAACAACAATGCCGTCGTTGAATCAATGATCGTTGAAATCACTTCTTTCTGTTCAAACTTCCCCCAAAGCGACGGTGTAGTGATCGGATCGAAGATAGATGAAACGACTCCTTTGAGTTCGAGCTGCTCCGAATTTTTGGAAGGTGATGGGTACTTGAATTTGATGAACGACACCGTTTCACCTGCAGAGCCATGTCCGTATCAAGAAGGTTTTGATGGATCTGAGGCGGGGGAGATGAGTGAGGAGATGATTGAGGAAATGATAGAGGAGATGATGAATGAGAAAGTGGATGAGGTGCCGCGTTGTAATGAATTTCTAACTAACTTGGTTAGGGCTTTACTTCCAACTACGACCTCGAGTTACTATACCTCGTTGTTGGTTATGGAGGATCAAGATGAACTTATTATGGACAACAGGGGGCTGGGGTCTTGTTACTTCAACCCATATGAGGATTGGAGGTGTGGAGGCATTTCCCATTGATGTAGCTGGAGTGTACGTAACTCGGTACATATTACTCTAGCTAGGGTTTAAAGGTATATATCAAACAATATTGGGTCAAGGCCCTTGAATCAAACTTGAGTCATGAATGTATGGTGATGTATCATAAGGCTAGCTCGCTGCTGGTTACATATAATCCTTTAGTTTTCTCAATGTTGTCGTTGTTGTTTCCATTTCTTGTTTATAAAGTTGATTATGCCATTATGGTATTTTCTTAATCTTTGTAGTTTTTTTTTTTTTTGTATCGGTACAACTTTGTTTGTTGTTTGACCTAAGATACATTTCTCTCGTATTGATCACTAATCCATTATCCTTTTTAAACCGAGTCTTCTTTAAACTTTCACTACTCTGTTTTGTTTTCTTACCTTGTCCTTGAGACTGTACGTACGAACACAGATTGTGTGCCCTGTGAGAAAAAAAAGAAAAAAGAGAGAGGGGGGTGGAATCGTTGATGGAAATGTGGGCCAGTCCTTCCGAAGATATGGGCTTGACACAGAAATGGGCTTGTCCTAGATCGAATCAGGAATAGAAAAACCAAGTCATACATCGTAATCGATACACAGGTAGTTGATGTGCTCACTTGTAAGCGGTGAGAGAGTGAAAGAGTGTGGATTCAACTCGGTGGGTGCTCGTCTCCATTCTCCAACCATCTTTGGTAAGCCCCTCTCTATCTGTTTGAACTCTAACTCCGAACTGAGATTTCACAAAGCCCCTTTTGATTATCATCTTGTTTTTATCTTTCTTGATTCTGGGTTTGGGTAGATGGGTTCTGCTCTGCTGGGTTTTGGAGTGTAGTGTTCCTCATGGGTTTTCTAATTTTCCGCAGTCATTCTCTCGGACTTCAGAATTTCTATTATACTACATATGAATTTCTGGATTGTTTTTGTTAGTGTAGGAACTCTGAGGAAAGAAAAATGTCGAGGTTTCGATCACTTCTGCAAGCAACCAAGAAAGGTACTATAGTCCTGTTTGTGCAACTTAGACATTCTACGGGGATTGAATTAGTCCTGTCTATTTCAACAAAATATTTATATCATCAGTGTTCTGTTTCTTGTGCATGGAATGTCAATTTTAGCTCTCACATGGAATGTCGAAGACCTGGTGCCTCCCTCTGAGAGATTTATATTTAATTTCAAATCCAAGGATGAGTTGAAGAAGTGGCATTTATATTCGGATTCCGAATATGGAGGTACATAGTTTGATCTCTCCTTTGTAGGCGCGCATAAGAAACGGCTAACAGGATTTAGGAATTATTGTGCACTTCATGAATTGATTCACAGTCAAGATTATCCCATGGTGCCGATTTGCTTTGTGTCGGTTGATAGACCTGCAGTTTTTTCTTTTTGGATTGATTTATTGATCTCAATGATAATTCGCTTTGGGTGTGTAATTAATTTGCTGATAATGATATGCGCGTCCAATGTCTATTGATTTTGCAGGGTTGTCCTCAGCATCTTTAGAGATCTCAGATACCGGAAATGGATCCAATGGTAAATTTCCATACTTATGGAAGCATGTCATTGTTTCTGGAAACCATAAAAATTGTTGACTTTTACAAATTGCCAAAGCGACAAGGCATGTGAGTACCTTGGTGGAGGAATTTAGGATAACAATATAACGTATGAATTTTCAAAGCTTGTGAATCCTCAATAATCTAGTTGATTATTATGGGCTTACTTAAGGAATCCATTCTCACTTTTACCTTTTGTATTAGGAATTTTCTCTGGTAACCTTTCTTCGGATTTTGCTGAGGGTTCAAAATGGAAGATGAACAGGAGTGGCTTTTGTGGAATGCGGTCCAAAAAGGTTGAACGGTACTTCCAACTTGGCTATAAGCTTTTCTGTAGCATTTTAAGTAGTGAATGAAGGTTCCTGTTTGGTTTTAAAGTACTGGTACCATAATGTTCTTATTCTCAATTTTCTTGATGTGAATTTCATGTATAACAGTATGTGTTTCTCTTATTTTTCTTGGAAGTGATTGATTCACCTATTCCTAAAGATGAGTGAAGATATTTTGTTTTTCAATTTTGAGACTCAAGATAAACTTGAAACTTGTTGCTTGTATTACAGTATGAGTTCTATGTGTGCTGACCACAGTGCAGATTCTTTAATTTTGTTCTTCTAATAAGACAGAACTTAATGCAAAACATTGGATTCCTGCTTCAAATTCAGCACAAAATGATGGAATGATTTAATTACAGCATAGTAGTATCCACTTAAAACTTCTTTGCATTAGCTTGAAATGTACTATTTTCTTCCGCAGTTCAATGGCTTCATTGATTTAGAGCCATATGATACCATATCACTAAAAGTTAAAGGAGATGGAAGATCCTACATATCTACGGTGATTATTCTTGTCTTGATCAAGTAGTGAGAGGAGCCCGAGGGGATTGTCTTTCCATTTTCCATTTTTCTGTTCTCTCTCTTTTTCTGTTCTTTTTTCACTATTGTTAGTTATTGTTGGACTGGCATATGCAGATTTATACAGAAAACTGGGTAAATTCCCCTGGACAAGAAGAAGATAATATATGGCAGGCTTTTGTTTTTGTACCCAAAGACAACTGGTACATTGCAAAGGCAAGTTCTGTTTACCTCATTATGTCTTGCTTAGTTTTCTGATACTTGGACGTAACTCTCTCATACATAGCCATTTCTTATTTGTTGGCTTATCAAAATCCTCCTGCCTCTGTACAAATAAAAGAAAAAGAAAACAGTATTTAGTTCTGCCTAGCTCACAATACTGTTGATCATCTGGTATAGAATGAACCAAAATTCATAGTAATAGCACAACACCAGAACAATTTACAGCTTATGCATTTGTTGGATCAATGAAAACCTTGTTTAGTTACAGCTTATGCATCTGTGTTACAACCTTGTTTAGGCAATATTAATATACTGTTGACTTGGGAGCTCTGTTCATTTTTGCATCATCTTCCAGATCCCTCTTTCTCGTTATCTGCCAACATGGAGAGGGAATGTTATAGATGCAGAAATGGAAATGAATCCTGCTCGCGTTGTTGGTATGTCTCTCTCAGTGAATGCAGAAGGTGGTGTCCCGGGTGCTAGATCTGGTCCAGGTGATTTCAAGCTGGAAATTGATTGGATAAAGGCTTTAAGAACAGAGTGATCCTTTTGTAAGCTATTTTGGAGAGTGAAACTCGGTTGTATTCATGTTTTGTTTTATTAGTAACAGTTTATACACAAAATGAATGCCACTGCTCCTCTGATTAAGAGAAAAGAGGCATAGATGCAGTTATAATATAACAAGTTAAATGTCTTCAAGTTTTTTTTGTTCTTGTTTTCTATTGCTTTTTGTTACAAATGAGAGGGTATGTGTGTTAATAGCAAAAAAGTTCCCAAAGTTCTTATTTTAGTAACTTTTTATTTTTATGTCGTCCTCTCTCTATTTGTAAACGACGTGATTTGCACAAAAAACGCATGCCCCTTAAATAAAACTTGGGTTAATGCAAGGGCATGAATGGTGAATAAGATCAATATACAAAGATGACGGTCAAAGAAATGTAATGCATAATTCTCAAAAAGAATCTCGATCAGATTTACAAATTATAAAACAATTGATCAGTGTTTGGTTTACAACTCGTTTTAACAAAACTTCATAGTGAGGCAGTGTGTGCCACATGAGACCCAAAACCTCCGAATCATATACAAGATTACAAGCACGCAGGAGTATTCTATGTAGTTCCCTTATAGTGTACAAAACTTGGTTTCGATGATTCGATCTATTGATTCTATTCCTTTCAACAGCGTCCTTCTGAAGTTCTTCACCGATGCTTTCACCCCAAGTTCTTCTTGAAGAGCCTGAAGCCTGAAGGTTTGGAAGAAGTTTTCACGGCCACCGCAAACACTTTAGCTCTTCCCAAACCGCCATAGTGCCACTATTCCCCCATACTAAGAGAAAAAGGGACGAGCTTCAGCATCATCAAGAATGAGCTTATGGGGTTCAGGTATACCGGCCGGACTGGCCGGTAGTGTACTGCTGTTCCTGCACAAGAAAGTATTCTATAAATTTCAACGAATCCCTCAGCTTGCCCAAATATAAATTTTAGATATTTTTAGTTTTTACCACAGAATCCTCGGGAGTTTGAACGTTAATGAAAGTATTTATAGCAGCAAAATTAATATTGTCATTTCTCGATCAAAATGGTCCTAAAACAGTGCTTTGTTCTTTTCGATTTCGAAATCGAAATAAGTGGTTTATACTATGAATGCGGTTATTGAGACCTTTAAATTTGCTCATTAAACCTCATTCTATTTTGAATTATTAAATGACATATATATCCTCATACATAATGACTATTAAGGACAATAATTATACAAAAAGAAATATTATAGTTTTTCTCTCTAGACTTTCCAATTCAATAATAATTTATTACATTCTTTATTATTTTCCTTATATATTTTCGTTTTCCAATTTCTTTTTATTAAAGCATATATATATATATATACACACACACAAGGATTATCAAGTGCGGACGTCTGTACGGGTTTTCCGTACGGATTTCCGCCGTTTCTCCACCATTCCAGCGCCGGCGACGCCGTTTCTTCTCCCTGACGTGATCCTAGACCTCCCCCGACGGTGTTGGAATGAAGAAGGCCCGGAGAGATCGCGATCGGAGGTCCACCATGACCGGTCGTGAAGTTCTGAGTG
>NC_020496.1:24923875-24925935 GCF_000184155.1 Fragaria vesca subsp. vesca | reverse complement strand
GCACAGACCTCCGATCGCGATCTCTCCGGCCTTCTTCTTCATTCCAACACCGTCGGGGGAGGTCTGGGATCACGTCAGGGAGAAGAAACGGCGTCGTCGGCGTTGGAATGGTGAAGAAAAGGCGGAAAACCCGTACGGACGTCCGCAACCAGAAACAGACAATATATATATATATAGTTCATAAGAGCTAAAACAATGATCAAATATCGATCATGTGACATAAAATTTTGTATTATCATACATGATGAACGCATATACTTGCAACGTGCATAAATATTTTTGTAAATATATATATATTGATTATAGAAAATGTATATATGTTAAAATAATTTATTATGAGGTATAAAATAGAGATCAAATTATTCAAAATAAAAAAACAGAGAAAAAATAACACTTACAAAAGAGAAAAACAAAAGTTAAAAAGATATATAGAATAGTTCATGATAAAACATTCTCTTGCATAAAAAAATAATAAAAAATAAAGGTAGGGATAATGGATGTTCAAAAACAAAAAGGTAAAAAAAAAGAAAAAAAAGAATGAGAGGTATATTGAGTGAATAAAAGGTAAGGAAGCCCTTCTAGTGAGGACCCTTAAGTTGAGGACTTGGTGATGACTTTTCGGCTTATCCCACCTTTCGATCTTATATCTACATCTTGACCGTTCAGTTTATAAGTATTTATGAGTAGATCATTTCTTCAAATTTTCAGTTATATTGAAAATTGTTAAAACATTCATAAGTGTGATTTATCAATTATGAATTTGAACAGTTTATATTTGACAGATTTGGTTCGTCAATTAATTTGATCTAGTTTGTTATCTTAACAAACACCAATTTGGGTGAAAATTTGTATAAATGATTTACTCATATAAACCTAAAAACTGAACGGATAAGATGTCAAACTGTGATAGAAAATTGGGTCTTTTAAACCATAAACCGAAAAGTCATCACCAAGTCCTCAACTTAATGGTCCTCACTAGAAGGGCTCCCTAAAAGGTAAAGTAAGTAACTAATTGAAATATATGTCAATAAATAACTAAGGTTATGTTAGGAATTTGAAATGAGGTCTAGTTAAAAAATACTTATATTAAAAAGTAAAAAGGAGGTGTAGAAAGAATGAGATGTATATTAAGCAAATGTGGAGGTCTCAATAGCCACACTGTTATACTATGACCAAATTATCACAGAAGCAAAGAAAGTGAAAGTTTAGCCATAAAACACAAATTAAGAACAAGGAAAAATCAAGAAGGGGCACAAGATGAACAAAATAAAAAACATTAGTAGAAAGAGAAGTGTGTACATGTATATGGTCATCTACCTTTAGATCTGGTAAATCATTGATTCGATTGAACTTGAATACCACAGTCTTTGCAATTTCCAACATCTTCCACTTCGTCTATGACTTTAGAGTCCTCTGCATCCTCAATCACCATTTTCATTAGTTGTAGAGAGGAGATTTGATTAATATCTTTGTGCAATGCAGTCTCTAGCCGTTTTTATAGGTTGAATATACCATTCTAGAATGGCGGTTTTGAAAGAAAACAATTGGCGTCACAAAAAACTGCGGACGGTTTTAGAAATTTATGGTTGAATTTTGAAAGAAGAATCTAAACGAAATTTCAAAATATTAGAAAAAATGTGAGTGGTTTAGAAACTTGTGGTGATTTTGGAAAAACTATGGTCGGTTTAATAGTTCCTTTTAGTAAATGTCTTCAAATGTTACAATTACTCTATCGTTAGTCAAACTCACAACTTTCCACTTCATAAGTGGAAACTATGCCACAAAATCCAATGATACTCGGTAATAGTTTGGACTTGTTCATGTGAATTAGTTTTTTTTTTCTTGATATGAATGGAAATCTATTAAAAGTACAAAATTAGGACTAGAATGAAAAGCAAATGATGCTATTGAGCTCCAGAAAAAGGATAAGCTCTCAAGTCTTAACTTGTCCTTGAGTTAACGAGTTGTCAAGATTTCACAAACGACACCTCGATTTCTTATTAGGTTGGAGCCGTCGTGCTATGGTTTACCCCTTGTCGGAGTGCTACTGTGACAACCCG
>NC_020496.1:24917329-24923468 GCF_000184155.1 Fragaria vesca subsp. vesca | reverse complement strand
TTTTATCCAACCTCAATATCCAAATACAAAACCCAAGCCCAAATTTGATAGCTATAGGAAAGAGTTTTTCATTCAGGCAGAACGACGTCGTCCTCTTCTTCTTCTCCTTCAGAGCCTTCTGCTTCTTCTCCTTCAGAGCCTTCTGCTTCTTCTCCTTCACCTTCTTCCTTCCGACCATTAAACTCAAAGGTTTATCCTCTCTTCTTCATCGACTTCTTCTTTCTTCCAACCAGATGTTTCCCAATCCGAAACATTACCGCCATGAAACCCAGAAACCGTCCTTGAAACACCTAGCAGCCGACTTCATTAAGCAGAAGATGTCAAAATTCTTGGAGACTAAGTTTCCAGATGGATAAGAATTGAGTTGAAGTGCTCAATTTGACTTTCTTTAGTCTTTCTTGGACTCCACGTTCTTCTCTCTTTCCAGACCATATAAATAGAGGTTAGTATTCAGAGTTTTCCATATGTTTTCTTTGAGTTCACTGATAGAGAGAGAGAGAGAGAGAGTAGAGAAGAGAAATTGGTGTTGTAGGAAATTGGTAGAACTCAGGTTAGATTCTCTTTATGTTCAAACCAATTGATTGTGTTTATATGCTCTTAGTTTGTGAATTTAGAATTTGACATCACTTTGGAATCTTTGTATGATTGTTTATTTGATTGGAATAGTTCCTATTAAGAATTGGTTTTGGTTTTGTTGTTGTTGAATTCTGTGGCAAATAGGAATACTAAATCCTTTGGTTTTGGTCACCTTTAATTTGATTTCTTTGTTAGCCAAATCAGTTCTTATATATTATTAACGGCTAGAGAATCAAGTATATGATGATGTTGTTGTTGTTGTTAAAATCTCAGTCTTAAACCCTTTACTTAGAACATGAGATATAGACTTACATCATAGCAGTTTTTCTCTACTGTATCTGATTTTCGAAAAATCATAAGTAATTGTAGAAAAATCCTTTTTCTGCGATTCCAGTTCTCAAATGATCTTTAGGTTGTCTTTTACAAATGTTATGAAGACACCAACTGTAATTGCTCAGCCAAACTATGTCGTTTTCAGTCTGAAAGTTTACTGGTCAGGAAATCTTGCTGTCAGACTTTTATTGTTTTAGTTGTACTCTTTTCTTTTAATTTTTGTTATGTTATGAAATTATGCTGATATAGATATCTGATATTGGTGTTCCTATTTATGTCTTTAATTCATAAATTTTGAAAGTAGAAACCAAGGACCGGAGTTGTATAAAGTTACTTAAAAATATAGAAGTTTAGACTATTGCGCTACTTTTTATTGGTTGTCTTTGTGGTAATTTAAGCTAGTCTTTTTAGTGCAATATTTGGGTTGTTTCTTCATTCTGAAACATTGTAGTGTCTATATTCAATAATCAGTAGTTTTTGATACATTTGAGTTCATATAGTAGCTTTATTCTTTTCCAAACAAAATAGAAACTGATAAAGATGATTATAGAACTTTAGTTCTGCCAGTTTGGGTGTCCTGAGTAATTTCAGTGTTGCTGTTTGAATTAGAGATTCTAGTTTTCTCTTGCACAGCAAGAGCTTAGAGTGACTAAGAAACCTATATGAGTATAAACATCCATAGAACTGATTAAGAACGTTAGACTTTGCATGAACTGAAGTGACATTTGAATGGAAAAGTTTCTGTAACTTGTTCATTTAGTTAACTTTGAGCAGCCATATGTTTTGAATTAATCATGCATTTTAGAAATCATTTGCATGTATTGAAATGTCATATTCTTAGCTTGATATCTGGGTAGTTTCATGCAAGTTCATTTAGAATTCGTTAGTCAAGTTAGAAGCTGAAAACATATCTGAACATTCTGCAAATCAGCTTTCTTGTATTTTGGAGTCAGTCACCTTGATTTCTAAAAACCGTACATTTAGGTTGGTTATTTGAAGTTTGTTTCTTCATAAAAGTTGTAGCAGACATCTTAAATATTATTCCAGAATTTGAATCACTTCAAAAGGATTTCTTTAGATCAAGATATGATTTTTCAAAGTCCAGGGTCTTCAGTAAGAAATTCTGCAGATCAGTTTTCTGTGTTTTTGACCCAGCTGCATTTTTACTAAAACCTGTGCATTTCAGTTGAGTATTTGAAGTTATTGTCTTCATAAAAGTTATAGTACACATGTTAAACATCATTCCTGAATTTGAATCTCTTAAAAAGGAGTTTTGTAGATTAAGTTATGATTTTTCAAAATTAAGGTTCTGCATCAGGAAATTTCTGCAAATCAGTTTTCCAAGTTTTGGACCAAGTGAACTCCATAGTAGTTTCATTTAGGTTGCTTTCGGGCTATCTAGCATGGCTTTTTCTATCGTTGCCCTTGCGGGTAAGTCATGTTGTAACTGCTTCTTTTCGTTGCAATATCAAAGGCTTTACGTCCATGTTTCAAAAAAAAAAGTTTTGGACCAAGTAACCTTTCTATTAAAACCTGTACGTTTTGGTTCAGTATTTGCAGTTTGTGTTTTCACAAAAGTTTTGGTAGACATCTTAGTGATCATTTCAGAACTGAAATCTCCTGAAAATGGTTTATGTACATTAAGTTATGAATTTTTGAAGTTGAAGGTCAACTTTAAATGGTTTCTGCATTTGTTACTATTTTACTGTTAATTTGTTCGTTTTGTTTTCAATGGTTTCTTTCATTCAAACTTGTTTAGATTCACCACAAACTGAACACACACATTCTCAACTTTCAAACAAAGCTTGTGACATTATCTTCCAAATTTATTTGAGATACTTATGCCATTTTGAAATCAACTATGTGTAACAATTTTTCTTCAAAATAAACATGCGTCACATTTTGCTTAGTTTTTTAGCACGTCAAATGTTATCTTAATGGCCTGAGATTTTAGGTACTATGTTTTTGAGACTTATGTTTTAAAGCAAAGTATATTCTTAAGCCATACGATAGCTTTGTATTTAAAATTAAATGTGTGCTTATGGATAGGATTGTGAATTGTATTCGGATATCTATTTCTATGCAGGGACATGTACATTGGCAATAGCTTGGAATCAAGGTATGGGGATCTGGGGAACCTCTACTCATTCGTATTGTGTGCATATATGTTGTTTGATATGTTTGTTTGGAATGCTTGGGTATTTGATAAAATTACATGTTTAAAGTATGAGTTGTTTATAGTTTGATGCATCATTCAGTAAAGATATTTGAAGGATAAGGGTGGTGAAGGGAATATGAAATTGATCTTTTGCGTAGTTGAGTCCAAACCTCAGCAGGAACCATGTCCCAAGTATGCCCGTGGTTATTGTGCAATTAGTATAGGAATGATAAGGGTAATTCGGGACTGGAGAAAGGGGAATGGACAAGATGACTAGCAAAAGAGGGCTAGGGATTGATTTTGGTGAAGTTGTTCATATAGTTGAGTATGCTGAGTCACCTTCTTGGTAAAATATATGGTATGGGACATGTAGGCTCAGTTTATTCTTCTATGTGGATTAACTAGAGTAGAACATCCATTTATGCATATTATATGATCATTGTATGATTATCTTTGTTTGGAGAGGAATAGCTCCCTACTGAGCCGCAGGTTGAGCTCACCCCTTTACAGTCTTGCAGGTTATGAAACAGGAGAACAACGACAATTAATGATTAAGACGTAGAGTTAGATGGAGTTTTAAATGTGTAAGAGCTTCATTTAGGAAGAGAGTACCCTTAGTCATTTTGGTTGTATCCAAATATATATTGAAATGAGAAGTTGATTCTTTTAAGCTGTCATTTGTTACTTTCATTTCCTTTAGCTCATCTTTTATTTTAGCTCACTCCTCGGGTTTTTCGGGAAAAGAAAAAAAAAAAATACTATCCTAAAATCCGGGGCGTGACAGCTACACTACAAGTACTAGCCAAAAATAACTAAAATCCTAGCTATACACCGACCGAGTCATGCTTAAAGAGCTCAATTAATGACAAACAATTTGATCAAGGTCTCTGAGTTAAAAGTCTTTTAGTGTGTGGTTTCAGCAAAAATTCTTCTACGCACCAAGGTGTAAGTGAATCGAGTAACTAATATGTAATATTTTGATTCAGTTATCCATGTCGCATTATCATGCATGTATTCTAATACCGTTAACAAAATTGAAACAAAAAAAATAGTCCTAAGTGTTTCCAAGACAGGAGGTGAGGACCTAACATAAGAGGTGAGAACCTAAGGTCGAATAAGAGATACTCTCTTATATGAGTGCTTAATTTGATCGGATCAAAAATAAATATGAAATGAAGGAATTTCGGGTCACCAATCTTCATTTGATCTTCGCTTACGGTAATTTGAGGACTTGCACATTAATAATGCAAGTGCATCTTGGTGCGTAGAATCCACTCTGGTGATTTCAATATTCTATACTTGTGGACAAGAACACTTAAAATAGAGGTGAAATTACTTTAGACGGGACTCCTAACCTAAAAGGCTAAAAAGATAAATATCTTAATTTTTCACCTTTTTCATCTCCAACCTACCTAAGTTGTTATTTAGGGCTAAAAGGCATTGTTAAGGACATTTTGGAAAATGGAAAATATCATATTCAAAAAATGAGCACACACATATATATGACATATTCAAAATCTTAAAATATTATTTAGGATTATATTTTAAGTTTTTAACCCTAACAGGTTGAAGAAGGTTGATGTCAAATCAATAATAGTGCAAAAATTAGGGCTAAAATCTAGCTTCATAATTATTTTTAGCCTTTTAGGTTGGAGATGACCTTAATCCCCTAATTAGTGGTAATATGTTGTGTAATTTTGCTCCAACTAATAATAACACCGTCTTTCTTTCAAAATAAAAAATCATACAGCGTACATGATTTACCAAACAACATACCTTTTTCCCAAATGAGAGGCTAAAATTAAGCATTTACTAAACTAATAATGTAGACCAAGTCTTTCACGTTGTGTTTGGATGAAGCAATTCAAATTTCCATAGAAATTTCAAAGTCATGGGAATTAAAATTCCATTGATTGAGAATTCCATTGTTTGAATTTCATGATGTAGAATTTTAAAATGACAAGAATTAGTATTTAGACTAACCTCAGTTAAGGGAATTGACAAATAACGCCTATTTTATGAGGAATTCAAGTCGGGAATTTAAGCTCTCAAATTCCACGATTATTTTCCCGTTGAAAATGACCCCTATTTTGTGAGGAATTCAAGTCGAGAATTTAAGCTCTCAAATTTCACGATTATTTTCCCGTTGAAATTGCAAATTCCACTGGATAATAATCCAAATGGTGAAAAGAGTCCAGAGAAATTGGGAATTCCTCATTTTTGATTAAATTCCCAGGAATTCATTTGCATCCAAACACACAGTCAAGCTACGAGCTACGAGTTTACTATTGACAAATAAAACTCACCACACTCGGTAAAAATTGCTTAAGAAGCGTGCATATAAGCTACCCCACCCCGCTGTTGGTAAATTGGTCGATTAATTTCCACCTACACAAAAGAGATGCACATATTTTTTTCTTTTTTTGTTACAAATGAGGCTAATGACCCAGAGCAAAACAACTAAACAAAATTAACCAGTCTTACTAGATCTAAAACTCATGTTCCTAACAAAACCAGCAATATCATCGATGAGAGCTTACTTTTTCTTTCACAAGAATTCATATATAACCTCTTTTTCAAACAAAGGAAGCAGCGGCAGTGCTTTCTAAAAAAAAAAACCAAAGGGAAGCAGTGGACTCCCATATTCTGACACTGTGAGCGCTTATTCTCAGACCTAATTTATCTATTACTAAAGCTTGGTCGACTGTTCATATCATAGGCATATGAACAGTGATTTTTTTTTTTTTTTTTGTTTGAAAACAGGTAATTTAGATTTTTTTTAGATAGGCTTTCTCTCGGCAAATTTTTTTTGCCTTCCATTTTTTACTTTTCTTCTACATCCTGAATCTTACAAATCAAAATAATTAGAACATTTATATTTTGGGTAGAATACAATACTAGATGTTTCGTTGTATAAAAGTTGTTTTTGTGATAGCTCTTATACATAAGTGGAATATGCATAACGTGGAAACTACACCGCACCAAGAATTTTGCTCCGGTTATTTTTAAGAAACCACAATATTTCATTAACCCTAGATATATAATCAGTATAATAGTTTGGTATAATTTGTA
>NC_020496.1:24908132-24916945 GCF_000184155.1 Fragaria vesca subsp. vesca | reverse complement strand
TGGTAATGCTGATCTTAAATAGTAGTATAGTACTGTAATGGATTTCACCAAAAAAAAAAAAAGAAAAAGAAAAGATATTACTAGTATAATGTGATAAGGGGAGGCACATCGTGGGAAGAGAGTCAAGAGACTAGACAAAGACCCAATCTTAGTCAAGAAAGGCTGCTGCAGGGTGATATTGGCTCTTTCTCTCTTGATCTTGGGTCGTCGTCTTCCTTCCATCACAAAACCCCATCATCTCCAGATCTGTTGTTGCACCAATGAAGAAATCAAGCTCGGCCACACCATCCAACCCCAAATGGGTCCTACCCTACCAGACCCAAAACCTCACTGACCTCTACACTTTGGGCAAGATCCTCGGCCAGGGTCAGTTTGGCACCACCTACCTCTGCACTGACAAGTCCACAGGCCTCGACTTCGCCTGCAAGTCCATCCCAAAGCGCAAGCTCCTCTGCAAGGAGGACTATGAGGACGTCTGGAGGGAGATTCAGATGATGCACCATTTGTCCGAGCACCCACATGTTGTCAGAATCCGAGGCACCTATGAAGACCCTGGCTCGGTCCACTTGGTCATGGATCTCTGCAAAGGAGGAGAGCTCTTTGATCGGATTGTGAAAAAGGGTCATTACAGCGAGAGAGAGGCTGCAAAGCTTATTAAGACTATTGTTGGGGTCGTGGAGACTTGTCATTCTCTTGGGGTCATGCACCGTGATCTCAAGCCTGAGAATTTCTTGTTCGACAACGATGAGGAAGACTCTACTCTCAAAGCTACCGACTTCGGGCTTTCGGTTTTCTACAAGCCAGGTGAAGTCTTCTCTGATGTTGTTGGTAGTCCTTACTATGTTGCCCCTGAGGTGCTGTGCAAGCACTACGGGCCTGAGTCGGATGTGTGGAGTGCAGGAGTGATCTTGTATATTTTGTTAAGTGGGGTGCCTCCGTTTTGGGCTGAGACTGAGATTGGGATCTTCAGGCAGATTCTGCAGTCAAGGTTGGATTTTGAATCCGAACCATGGCCTGCGATTTCCGACAGTGCCAAGGACTTGATTGCCAAGATGCTTGAGAGGAACCCAAGGAAGAGAATCAGTGCTCATCAGGTGCTTTGCCACCCTTGGATCATAGACGACACCATTGCTCCGGATAAGCCTCTGGATTCGGCTGTGCTTTCGAGGTTGAAGCAGTTCTCTGCAATGAACAAGCTGAAGAAGATGGCGCTGAGGGTCATCGCGGAGAGGCTGTCTGAGGAGGAGATTGGAGGGCTGAGAGAGCTGTTCAAGATGATTGATGCAGATGATAGTGGGAGCATCACATTTGAGGAGCTGAAGGAGGGTTTGAGGAAAGTTGGGTCTGAGCTAATGGAGAGTGAGATCAAGGATCTAATGGAGGCAGCTGACATTGACAACAATGGGACAATTGACTATGGTGAGTTCCTTGCAGCAACTGTGCACTTGAACAAGTTGGAGAGGGAGGAGAATCTGATGTCAGCATTCTCATTTTTCGACAAAGATGGAAGCGGGTTCATAACCATTGATGAGCTCACACAAGCCTGTGTGGAGTTTGGATTGGGGGAGGTGCATCTGGAGGATATGATCAGAGAGATTGATCAGGACAATGATGGGCAGATAGATTATGGAGAGTTTGCTGCAATGATGAGGAAGGGAAATGGAGGCATTGGAAGGAGAACTATGACAAGAACTATAAACTTGGGGGATGCTTTTGGCCTAGGAGTGGATACCAATGGAGACCAACTAACTGAATAGGGTTCACGTAGGAGTGGAACTTTTGGGAATATAACTTGGGCAGCTGTAATATGAATGTCACAGGATTGGTGTGAATGGTTTTCGGATTCAGATCATCTTGTAAGCCAAAAAAAAATGTAGCTGGAAATTGGAATAACATTCTTTGTTTCATTTGAGGTCTGAACTTATTAGAGAATGAGGCAAAGTTGAAAATTCCATGTAAATGTGCGCAATTACTCTACCACTTGATTCATGTCTTTTTTCTTTTAGAAGATACCAGTCATTACCAGTAGCTGTCTAGATTCATGTCTTAAACATCAACCACACAGATACTTGATGCTCAAATTTCTGCCAAGTTTCTCATAGCAAAATTTCTGGGAAGGATTTTATCCTGAACTGTTGGGCTTCTTTCTTGCGAGATGTGGGCTTCAGAATTGGTAGTGGGCGGGAAGTTGTGTCTAGAGCGCATCGCTTTATAGGCAAAGGTCGATAATTGTACTCTTGCAGGGATGTAGCAACTTGAATATCTGTGGGCTAAAAATCAGTCGAAGGGAAACTTGTGTCAAAAACTTGCAAAGTAAAGGTGCATCAGAGTTTCAGACCGCAACACTACTACCACTCCTGCTGTGAGCTTCGACTCCATCTCCCACTTCTCCGGCTAATCACCTCACATTCTTATATACCACTTCCGATGATAGATCTCAACATACCAGATGTATAAAAGCCCGCAAACAAGTAGGCCTTGATAAGCTGTAGGAAAAAGACTCAGCCTGGGCACTAGAGCAATGCCCTCTGTTAATCATGGAAGTGTGCCTACATAGTACAGAGTTACAAATTTAACAATTTTTTTTAACAGGAATATATTCATTAGTTATACATAAAAATATAGAATCAAATCCGATAGTAAACATTGATCTTATACATGTTATGCTATGCAGAAATCAGAAAATTTTGGGCAAACCCTTAAAAAAGGGACGTCAATAAATTTAGAAGTCCACCCCATATTCAAATCCCTGATAGACTGTGTGTGGGTAAATTTTTTAGAAACCTGTAAACACAACGACCATGAATTTCGTTGAGGAGAAAATATCTTGTAAATCAACATATTTCTTGTCAAGGGGAAAACAACTCGTCAAGGAGGATCTGGTTACAAGGAAACCTCTCGTCAAAGAAGATTTGAGTTAGAAGAGTTTTGCTCCAAGGGTGATTCGAGTGAGGTGCAATCTCTTTGAGGTTGAGAATAATTCTCTCGATGTGGATACAGATGAGGAAAAATCAATCAACGAGTTTAATCCTCTCATCTGAGTATGTGGTAGGCAGAAGCACTTTACCCATACTCCTGAAGCAGCGTCATGGATCTACTCATTCATGATTCATAATGGTAAATGAAATTTGCACTCATTTTACAATTCACACTCATTATTTCTTCTTTTAGTACTTTGAATTTTGTCTTTAGTAACAAGTATTTTATTTTCTTATGAAATTTGTAACTAAAAATGGAAAGTAAGAATGTAGATTGTAAAATGAGGAGAGCAAATTTCACTCTCCTTCATAATTTGTGGACCAAACACACAATTACGCATGTTATACGAAATATCAGCTTGCGCTTGGTTATAAATATTTAACGAAGTGAGATAAACAACAAACCTCATATACATTCAACCCGTAAATTTTTTCAAGAGCACAACGCAAGTAAATACATACGTAGGCTCAATTTGGTATTGAGTTTGAGGTATAAAATCACCTATAATCATTATTTTGAATTGATTTCATGTTTGGTAAAATCTTATAAAGTGTTTATTTAAAACTTTTTAGGCTAAATAACCACAATTTTAAAAAACATGTTAGATGTTATTTTTATAAAACTGAGTTTTTATAAAATTGAGTGTTCTCACGTCAATACCAAATTAACCCTTAAACAACAACGTATTTTTCCGGGCCACCACCTACTTTATATTTTAATTTTTAAAAACGAAAATATAATCATGAAAACGATTCCCAACCCTATCTTATAAACGCAAAATCAAATTCTGAACTCTTTTTATTGTAAAATTCATGTCCAGAGTCCACAACATAGACCGTAATCTGTCAGTGTCACCGCACATCAAGCACAAAAGTTCATACTTGTATATTATATTATTATTAATTGTTTTATTAAATTCAAATGGCACATGAGTGAAAATCGGAGAGATTCAGAGCCCAATTCCAAGCAGAGTAGCAGCCTACCGTCAACTTTTGCAAGTTGAGTTATACAAGTTGTGTGCGAGGAAAGCAATGGCGGGGGGAAAGTGGGTCCCCCCACCCCTGTCCCAGTTTCATCTTCACATAAAGAGGTTCCGTCGACGTCAGAAAGTCTCTGGATCCAGTGGAAACACAGAACCTTCTGGATACACAGACTGCAAAAATATCTCGTAACTCCCTGCAATCTCCACCGTTCGATCACCACCCCAAAGATCATAAAAGAATATCTATTAATTTAGACAACTTGAGTGAACAACTAATATAAAATGAATCACAAACAACCTATTTATAATAGATTGGTTTCTGGAGACTTCTTGGGAAGGCTTGCTGATCCTGTTCCTTTCCCTTCCAGGCCTAAAACATGTTTAATATTCATTCCTCCATATCCAAATCACCAACAAGTAGCAGACCAAGTTTGGTTGCATATAAATTCCCTTCTTCTATGATTGCGAGGTGCTAAAACCTCTTGGGTACCATAATTTGTCGACCAGAAAAATTTGGTGAGAAGCTGTGTTGTGGTTTTGGTGGTCTTGTCTTTGTGCCAAGTTTGGTTTTTGGTTCAAATTAAGCAATCGAAGAATGGAAGAGAAAGGCAATGACTTTTATGCTGTTATGGGGTTGAAGAAGGAATGCTCTGACTCGGAGCTCAGGAATGCTTATAAGAAACTTGCACTGGTTAGAGTCTCTACCACTTTTATGAATTTAACACTTTGATTTTGCAATTTATTGAATTTGGCCTTGTTAAATTCATAAGTCGTAGCTAAAGGAATAGTCTTTCTCTCAATTTAACTTCTGGGTACTTGCCAAATCATGAAAAGAATGAACCTTTTGAGTTTTGACTGTTCTTCAGTATTGGGTGTGGTGCAGGGTCATTAGTCCCATTTGGTTCTTGAATGGGACCAAATTGGGTTTTTGAGTGAAACATCATACAGGTTAGAAAGGTCGAAAAGCATTGAGTTTTTTTGGGATTTTTGGGAGGTCTGGGAATTTTGTATGTTCTTGTTTGATTTATTGAGCTTTGGAATAAGAAAGCTGTCTTTGTTGGAATATAGATATGGCACCCAGATCGTTGCTCTGCCTCAGGAAATTCAAAGTTCGTGGAAGAAGCCAAGAAGAAGTTTCAGGACATTCAACAAGCCTATTCTGGTAATTCCGTCGTCCCACTAATTTGTTTTTGTTTTTATTTCGACTTCTAGGTTCTTGTATAAAGAAACACAGAGATTTTTGTACTCTATGTAATCACGAGAGATGTGCCCTGCCTTTTTGCTTTGACAGTTCTGTCCGACGCCAACAAGAGGTTTCTGTACGATGTAGGAGCTTATGAAAGTGATGATGACGAAAATGTAAGCCTTTTATAATTGCATCTTGGAAAATGGAAACTCTTCCTACACCCACCAAATTATTGCACACATCCACAAGAATTTCTGGTCTTGAAATTTAGATGTAAACAAGAACTTTTTGAAGTGTTGCCTCCTTTTGATTATGGGCTTGTTATGTTGGTGCAGGGAATGGGTGATTTTTTAAACGAGATGGCGGTGATGATGAGCCAGACTAAGCCGAATGTATGTTACCACAAATTCATGACCTTTCTTGTTTCCTAGGATAACACTTGCACTCTATAGTTCATAATGGTGTTGGTTCATAAATCATAATAATGGTTTATAAGCTGTTGAATGTGATAATGGGAAATTGGTATGAAAGCATTAGACTTTTTCAATATCTTAAGTGTTTTATCAGTCTAATTCTGCTTTAGGGAGACTCCAAAGCTTTTGCTAATAGCACATGAGAAAAGGAAAAATGGTTGGTTTTTTTCTTAAGCAGAATGTTGATGAGCATTCAAGGGTCTATAGTTCTAGTTCTAGTTCTTTACTTTCAAAAAAAAAAGGGTCCATAGTTCTATTAAATAAAATAGGCTGAATACCTCACCCTTTGAATAGGGTCTCCTTTCTTCCTTTTTCTTATTTTGGGTCGTATTTATGAGCTCCTTTTTGTGGTGTGGTGATGTCTTTTGTGTTGAAATCCTAGAAAGTTTCTTTTGAAGGGCCCATCTTTAATACTCTAGTTAACAGTCTTGTTGGACTCAATAGGTCATACAATCAACGGTCGACAATCGTTCATCTCAACATTTCATATGGACGATGATTTATGAAGTTCCCTTTTTTTTCGATGATCAAGTTTCAGCTCTAGTGAAATTTTCTTACACATTTTCGTTAGTTTCATTCATTTTCTCGTCTGCTAATATGCTGAATTATTCAGTATTTAGTCCTGCAACTAGTTTTAGTTTACATTTTAGTATGGGATAGTATTGTAAATAGTGTTACCGCTGCAATTGAGTATTGCCATGTGTGTAACTGACAGGAAAATGGAGGAGAGAGCTTCGAACAATTGCAGGAGCTCTTTGAAGAAATGTTTCAGGGGGATATTGAGGGCTTTAGCTCCTGCTCTCAGCCTCCTACTTCCTGTTCTACTTCCTCATCTTCATACGCATTGTACTGTGAAAATTCTACTCCCAGTAACAAACGTAATTCCTCCGCAATGAATTATGGCAACGCAACCCTGGACAGTTCTGGTTTTGATGCTCATTTTCACAATTTCTGTGTAGGGGTGAGTGCTCTTGCCTTAATGTTATCAGTTTCAATACGATGCCCAAATTTATTATGTGTCCTTTTTGAAGCTGGTGAAGGCTTGTCCTTGAATATATGAGAAACATGGTTATTCCAGTTAAAGTCTTGCATTATAATATCTTTGAACCGATTTTACAAAGACAAGAAAAACATTTTTGTATTTAGAATATAACCATACTGCTGTGATAACTCTACTCCCTTTTCCTTTTTGTTCTTCGGTTTAATTTTTTATGCTTCATATTCATCTAATTGTGATTGATAATGTGAAGACAGGCGGGAAGCCAGCAAAGGATCGGGAAGGGGATGCCAGGAAGAGAAAGGATTCCAGGAGGAGTAACCGGTAGGCGAAGGGAGGGCAGGAAGCAAAAGGTTACATCCGGGCAAGATGTCTCCTCTAATGATCATTCGGGCATTTCAGCTAGATAAACTGATTGAGCTATTTACCGATTGCTAGAGAATTTGTTGGCAAAATATCTGAACAGCTTGGATCATCAGCATGAAGCAATTACTTTCAGTTTAGGCAATTGTAGATTTTCTATTTTATGCAGGTCAGAGTTGAGCTTCCTTCTGCTTTTTTGCCATGCCATACAAAATTAATGGTGATGGCATTGTCTAAACTGTTCAATGTTCATCTAATTTTTATGTCAATTTATGAGATTTTCCTGTTTTTGCTTTTGGGTGTTCTGAGTTTGATTTATCATTTTCTTTGAATTATATTGTCTACCATAGAACAACTGTTACCAGCATTCATATCATTCGGTGCTCTTGATGATCCAGCTCACATGACAAAGATATTTCTGAAACATTGACCCACTTTTATCCAGAACCTGCATCAGTACTTGGTTCTTTTTCCCTCTCTGGTCAAGTTTGTGTAACCAAAAGAAAAGTAAACAGAACAGGCGCTATTGTGTGGTTTTGGTCACATCTGATTGGCCTCGTGTGGACAGTAAACCCTACGGCACGTGTGCTGTGACCCTACACGTGCGAGCCCTACAGGGCGTGGGTGAATACCCTACTTGTCTGCAGGAGCTAACCTCTTGTATTTTAGTATTTTAGAATTAAAATCAGTTTGATTCTTAATTTTTTATTTTAATCACGTTAGTCTTTATATTTTCATACATCATCAACTATCTGTCAAACATCATCAACTATCTGTAATGTAAAAGGTTTGAATTATGAAATTGTGATGCTAATGTGGACTTTCGGTGCGAGAAACACAAGCAATCTAGTTTTCCGTAGTGCCGTAACATTATTGCTCGTAGACTTTCAAAGCTTGAGGACCCAAGTGTTATACAAGTTGCCAAATAATATTTCGCAATTATGCATTTATGCCTCTTGGTCTCAACTCTGAACTCCAATAGTTATCTCATGAACAAGTTGGGCTATTAAGCTAGTTTAAGTGGACAAGTTGGTGAACGGGGAGCTACCAAAGATTGAAAGATAAAAGGGATATGGAAAATCATGTCCAGATATAGAAAGATCCAGCTTTTAGATTATGTGGGTAGGGGTGGTGACAATAAGGGTGTATAGAATAAGATCATGATCTTGATTTAGACATGGTAAACCATTGGATTTACCATTGGTGAATTTGCCATTAGCTCCCATTAGGAAACCAAATCATTATATCATTGGTGAATTTGCCATTAGCTCCCATTAGTTGTACAGCCAAGTTGAACTATGCAGCCAAGTTGTGCTGTGCTAACTGTAGAAAAGCTATCAACCCAGCTTGCATTTTTATTTTTCTAAGAATCAAGTTGCAATTTTTCTGTTCGTGATTAGGTTAAAGTTGGATGTTATCATGCTATAATCTAAATAGAATCTGCTCAGTACGGGGTTTCCAGAAGAAGACTATAAAACCATAATCTAAACTCAAATCATGAAGACAAGTTGTACTACTTAATTTCCCTAATTCTAGAAACCTGCAGAAGGATCCTTAAGCGTGTAAGCGTGTGCAAAAATAACACTTAAATATCAAAATATCATTAGGTTTTAATGTTTTATAGTGCCTAATAGGTTCAGCAAAAGGACTCGGGACTAGATAACGGGATTTGGGAAGATTGCCCCATTGGCGGGTCCTTGATTTCTTAATTTTTTTTTCAGAGAATGAATAACTTTATTAATTAAAAAGAAAATTCTCACTAACAAAAAAAATTTTAAAATTTTCATTAGCCCAATAGACTCTTAAAGACTATTCTCGCTAACAAAATTATTG
>NC_020496.1:24907269-24908112 GCF_000184155.1 Fragaria vesca subsp. vesca | reverse complement strand
TGGTGAAGAGATCTGAAGATCCTTATGGCTATATAAGGAGAGGTTTAGTTCTAGGTCTTGTATCGCAGAGACGAAGACCAAAATGTGTTCCATTCTCGGTTAGAGGGTGAGAGAGGGCAGAGAGGAGAGAGATAGGAAGAGAAGTGAGAGAGTCCTTGTTTTCTTATTCTTTCTGGTGTACCCATTATTAATATAGTGGAAGTGTTTTCTGCCGGTGGATGTAGGCAAAGGTTTTGCTGAACCACCTTAAATCTGTGTTCTTTTTGTCTTATCTTTGTGGTTGTTTCTCTTGGTTTGCTGTGTTCTTTTGGGGTTCCTTGACATACATAATTGGCCGATATCACAACAGTGGTATCAGAGCGGGGTTAGTCTGTAGATCCAAGGTTTGATTCGGCAGGTTTGGTGTTGTCAAGATGAGTGAAGACAAAGGCACAATGATCAAACTCACCCACATGAATTGGGTGACGTGGAAGCCAAGAATGGAGGATATCCTTTATTGTAAGGATATGCATGAGCCTATTGAAGGTGTGGCTGGCAAGCCTGTAGATATGGCGGATGACAAGTGGCGAAAGTTGCACCGGAAAACTGTTGGCACGATAAGACAATGGGTAGATGATTCTGTCTTTCACCATGTGTCGGAAGAAACTGATGCGGAAGAACTCTGGAAGAAATTGGAATCCCTCTTTGAGAAGAAGACCGCTGCGAGGAGAGCTTTCCTTTTCAAAGAGATGATCAACATGAAGTTTAATGAGGATAAAAGTGTTGCTGTACACTTGAATGATTTCCAGAATGTGACCAATCAGTTGGCGACAATGGGTATGAAGATTGGCGATGAGATACTAG
>NC_020496.1:24881496-24907249 GCF_000184155.1 Fragaria vesca subsp. vesca | reverse complement strand
GACTTTTGTGGTGACCTTGACTAATTCTGCGTCTGATGGTGTATTGTCTATGGATACTGTTAAGAACAACATGCTTAACGAAGAAACAAGGAGAAAAGTTGTTGGCATAGACGATGGGCACAGAAGAGCTCTTGCTGTAAAGGGTAGAGACAAGAATTCAGGTCTAAGGTTTAGTGGCACATGTCACTACTGTGGCGAGAAGGGCCACATAAAGCGGATGTGTCGAAAGTGGAAACAAGACAAAAAGAAGGGCAACTACCAAGATGATGAAGATAATGGCTTTACTGCTACTGTCTCCGGGGAGCTTCTCACTGTTCAAGAATGTCTGTATGTTGGTGACAAAGGTCATGATTGGTTTGTGGATATCGGTGCAAGTTGTCATGTTACTTCCAACTTGGAGCTCTTTACCACATACGAAGCAAGCAACTTTGGGATATTGAAGATGGGTAATAGAGGCTGGTCCAAGATTTCGGGAATGGGAGACATTTGCATTGAGAATGATCTTGGTTACCATATGACATTGAAGGATGTAGGCACGTTTCTGATTTGCGTGTCAACATATTGTCTGCAAGTGCTCTTGACAGACAAGGTTTTCACCAGTATATTGGTGATGGAAAGTGGAAGCTTATGAATGGGTCGTTGGAGGTTGCTAGAGGAGGTCTGTGTTGTTCCTTGTACAAGACACATAGCTTGGTGTACAAAGATGACTTTGAGTGCAATGGGTGATAATTCTTCGGGCGTATGGCACCAGAGTGATGGCCATATAAGGAAGAAAGGCGTTCTGAAAAAGATGTCCCAAATTTCCTTTTCCAATGGTTGTTCTGACTAGGAAGAAGATGGTCAAGAGTTGTTCCACCACTGGGGACATGGTGATGAGTTGTTCGATCAGGGGGAGCTGCACGCTCCAACCACGTAATTCTGCATCAAGTCAGCTTGGGCGGACTCCTGGTAATGGAGTCGCGCCGGTGTTCCTCCCTCATGGTCTGGAGGGGGAGATTGTTGGGTTTCCAGCCCATGTGTTTTTCGTAAGATGTTTCGTCTTAGAGTATGATGTTCCAATAAGGAAAGTAAATCCTTATTGATGATGGTGTACCTGTAATCTTGTTGATTACGGAGAAGGAAGGAGGCATTATTGCCTACCACTAATAGGAATAGGATTCCTATTTGGTGAAGAGATCTAAAGATCCTTATGGCTATATAAGGAGAGGTTTAGTTCTAGGTCTTGTATCGCAGAGACGAAGACCAAAGTGTGTTCCATTCTCGGTTAGAGGGTGAGAGAGGGCAGAGAGGAGAGAGATAGGAAGAGAAGTGAGAGAGTCTTTGTTTTCTTATTCTTTCTGGTGTACCCATTATTAATATAGTGGAAGTGTTTTCTGCCGGTGGATGTAAGCAAAGGTTTTGCTGAACCACCTTAAATCTGTGTTCTTTGTGTCTTATCTTTGTGGTTGTTTCTCTTGGTTTGCTGTGTTCTTTTGGGGTTCCTTGACATACATAATTGGCCGATATCACAACATTTTTTTTGTCGCCCATTTGGATTGCCTTCTTCTGCAAATTTCATGGCGATTGAAAAGGTCAAGAAACCCCATACCTCCCTCCTTACCCTGAGGTGCTTTTTCTCTCTCCTCTCAACATCTCTGTTGAAATCTTGGTTGCTTGCTCCTGAATTTCAAATTTTTTATAATCAAGTCTTCCTATGGCTACATGTATCTGCAGGTTTTTGGCTTATGTTAAGCACTCAATGAAGTATTGGATATTTGGATAGCATGGAGAAGAAAGGCTTGGCAATTCTTCTTTCATTCTGTTGAAGTAGCTTCATAATTGGAAGTGGAGCTCTGTCTTTTCACCCATTCACCAAGTATTATCCTCAGATTGTCAGATCTTGTTTGCTCAAAAATGGTCTCGGCCGAAACGAGGCCGAGATCCTTGGCTACAAATGTCTTTCTGTTGTGCGGGCGTGCCAACTCACGGCCGAAATGGCCAGGCGAGGTTTTGATTAATTTTGCGCCTGATCTGACTTCTTTCAAGTGATTGTAGGCCGAGAAAGGAACCGTCTCGGCCTTTGGGTTCTCTTGCCTTTGTTGCAAGGACTTTCGGCGTTTTCACCGGTAATGACTCTATTTTTTTTTGTTTTCTAATAAAGATTTGCGAAAAGTAAAGTGCAAAAAGTAAAAGAACAAGAATCTAAAAACAAAAATTTAAATTGCATGAAATAATTGCAAGAAATTTAAGTGCATGAATTTAAAGACGGGGAAGAAATTGCATGAAAGTGAAGTGCGGAATGTAAAGAAAGCGAATAAAAAGACGAAGAGAACTATGCTAGAACATGAATAAAAAGATTGATATTGTAGAGAATTCGTAGAGAATTTGAAGTGTTTGGGATTGTATTGAAGTGTTGTTTGTGTTGGTCGGGGACCTTTTACAAATGATCTATAAGGTTCTATATATACAAGTCAGAAACCCTAACTAGTATGTTTCTCTACGTCATGAAATCTCTTGGATATCCTATTTTCTTTCTTGGGTCGAATCGCACATGAATGTCCTGATTTGACTGATGTCTATGATGCATATTGCTTGAAAACCTTGACCTGATTGCCTCCTTGTTGAGACTCTCCTTCCTAAATGAATTCATGGCTGAGATCGTTGCATGGGCTTGGTCGACTTTTCATAGCTATTGGATTTGGCATGTTGTATACATTAGTCCGACCATATTTTCTCGTAACGCTAAAACACCCTAATTCTCAGCCAAATGATCGAAATACACTTTAGTAACATTTTGAATATTGGCGTGTTAGCTCAGTCTTTTGGCTCATCGTTCTTCTCAATTTATTTCCCTCGTCCCGGCCGTAATCCTTAACTCCATACCCTCGGCCGAACTATCAATCTCGGCCGAATGGCTGAAATACCATCACTCTCGACCGAAATACCACTCTCGGCCGAACGGTCAAACTACAATCTCAGCCGAACGGCCAAACTTCACTTCTCTCGGTCGAGTGACCAAAACCATTCCCCTCTAATCTCAAACTAGCAAACCAATTTGGCAATCTCTACGGAATGCTAAATTTAGGTGCAAACAGATCTTAACTTGGAATCTTTATGTGGATATTTTGGTTGTGATTGGTATAACTAAATCATTTCTTTATTGCATCCATGTAGGACTGTTTAAATTGAGTCATGTATTTGTTGAGTTTTGGTTGTGATTGTTGAGTTTAATTGATGATTAGTTAGGTTTTTGATACTATGACAACTGCATTTAGTCACAATTCTTTGGCTGGAGTTTTTTTTCTTATGATGGAATGCCATATTTAATAGTTGAGTGCGGCTATTGGGACCTCTAGATTTGCTCAGTGTACCTCCACATGTTTTGACTTATTGGATTACAAATATAACCTCATACAAAATGACAATAATAGACATTGAATTTCACAAAAAAAAAAAAAAAAGATTAGTATTCTTCCATTTTTTTTTTTTTCAAGTTAACGATACAAAATGTGAGGAGTCTATAAACCCTAAACTTAAGTGCAACCGTTGCTCAATTGCAAAGAACTACTACACCAAATGGAAGAATCTCCATTGATGAAGACACAATTGGCCTTCTTAGGGTTTTCTTCTAGGTCAAAGGTTTCTAGGTTTTTAACTTTTTTTGGAAACATTAATCTGAATAGGTCATCGTTATTCTACAAGAGAAAGAGTTTGCTTTAATATTTCATCAGATTTGCTTCATGTATACCTATTTTCTTACTTTTGTAGTTACTAACTTACTATATGTTCGGTCACAAATACCACTTTGCTGTTTTGCAATTGATTATGAAAACAATTCATGATTTAAATTTTTTTAAATTGTTGTCATTGAAAAATCGTTCTTACAACTTGATCAAATAATATAGGTTAATGACATTCTATGCAAAAAAAAAAAAAAACAACAACAACAACAAAGAATTGAGGTTGCAGAAGAGGTTTTCATGAAAAAAGAAGAAGAAGAAAAAAGAAATCAAGCAATCAAAGTCTGAAATAGAAGTTTTCATGCAAAAAAGAAAAAAAAATTAAAGTGTGGGAGGTCTAGAGAGCGAATAAGAGGTATAATGAGTAAATTATTGAAATATATATGAATAACAAACCTAAGGTTATTTTTAGAATTTGAAAGGAGGTCTAATGAGCAAATGCTGTAGGACCCTTGAACTTAAGATATAAGGTATACATCTATCCAAATTTACACAAAAAGAATGAAAGCAAGTGACTTTTGACACTCTAATTGAAGGACAATAGGACATACACAAAGAGCATAATATTCCTCCACTAGGACCTCCTACTAGGGGGAGTAAGACCACTTACTGGGGGCAGTATGACCTCTTACTAGGGTTAGTAAGGGTATATGACCTCCTATTGGGGTCAGTAGGACCTCCTACTAGGGGTAGTAGGGAATTTGTTGGGGGGTCCTATTAGGGGCAGTAGGGGGTGTGTCGGGGGGTCTATTGGAGGCATTAAGGGGTCTATCAGGGGCAATAAACATCTATTCTTCTTAATAGATCTCATCCCAACATGAAAATTACATTATAATAGAGCCAAGTCATACAAAAATACAAAAGACCTAAGACCTACCTTAATCACTGTACAAAATTACAATACCGTTTCACCCTCATTATTATCCTCATTACCCCAACCATACAGATTTCCTCCTTTGTCACAAAGAACATCCATTAAGGAATTGCATATTCACTTCATCACCCACATAGTCAATAGCACTGCAGTAAAGCCTCAACCTCGCAATACCTATAATCACATTTCAACACCAATAACAATGATTAAAACGAAACATATTATGCTAATTTATTCATTTCAAACATATGTGAATAGCTCTAGTTCATCTAGAGTACCATAAATATCATAAACATCATCAATTTCCTAAAATTACTGAAATGAGGTTCAGACACTATACCAATGACCAAAAGAAGCACCCCATCAATCTGTCTCTGCTGAAGTACAACTTCTTTGCTAACCCATATCCATCCAACACCTGTTTAATGGAATTATGTCATTAGATCACCATCAATATTGTATATTGAATGATTCTCCACCATAATTCATAATAATAATCCATCAGTAGTGTTCCCCTGCTTGTAAAATCTAGCTTCTTTCTCTTATATATTTCTTTTGCATATGAGAGACTCTCATGCATACTTGGGATTGTTGATTTTGAATTGCCAGAGAGTAAATTAACAAACAAAAACAAGTGTGAGTAAATAGATACACATGAACCAGAAGCAGAAGTGCCAAATTCCTTCATCTTTGAAGCTTATGGATCGAGCTAGCTGAGCCAAAAGTTTGAAATTAAAAAAGAGAAACCAACACAGCCAAATTAAATTATGATAAACAAGAAAGAGCAGCGGCAATGCATTGAATCAAAAACTGAAGACAATGTCGAATCATCAACCTATCTCAATCTCAATTGAAAATCAATGAATTTTACCCAAACTTTCGAGGTATGTGATTTGAATATGAGACTATATTATAAAGCACATAAACCCAACCTCCTCAACGCCAACCCCGTCGCCGCCGCAGAGGTCTGCCATGATTTCCTCAACTTCGAGGCCAACGACAACCTTTGAGGTAACGGAGATGGATGAGAGGCACTATTTCTGGACCTGACCTCGTCGTTGTTGGCGGTTTCTAAAGGATTGGTCATCAACGGAGGCCTGGATCTGACCTTCGAGGTTTCCAACGGGTCTGTCGTCGTCGTCGATAGTGATGGTCGTGAAGCCACAGATGAGACCGCTTCAGACGTCGGCGATGTTGTAGTGGCCAGAGTGAGTTGAATATGTGTGATCGACGACGGAGATCTGAGTTTATGGAGAGAGAGGAGAGTCGAAGACATCAGACATCAGACGGAAGGAGGGGCAGTTTGGTCAAGAAAAATAGAGAAAAACTGAAATATTTGGCTACTGGGAATAAAGCTTAAGAGTTCGTATGGCTAGTGGGAATTTTAGAATTTTGTTTTGTTAATGGAAAAAAAATCTCTAAAATTAGGATTGAAGGGAATTTTTCCCTTCTTATAATGGTCTATTGTAATTTATTTAAATCATGAAGGGTATAATTGTCTTTTTCCTGTTTAAGTTGGCTCTTGGGAATTTTAAAATCTGATTTTGTTAGTGGGAATAAAATTATTAAACAGACATTGTCCCTAATTAAAAATCATTACAATTTTGCGAAAGCAATACATCCACAAACGGGAAAATAACATCAAAAGCATCATGAGAATAAATAGCTAATTTGGCTTCTTTAGCTAGAACATATGTCACCTAATTAGCTTCCAGTCAAACTTGAGTAATTGTGGCTGAAGCCGCCTGTTATAGAAGCTGTCTCTTATCCGAAATCAGAAATCTTAACTCTAATAAATCAAGTGACTGACCTAAATGCTATTTAGGTTCTTAGACTGAAATAAAGGATCAATTTGTTAAAGGGTGTCATTTGTTAAATGACAGCTATGGAAGTTGAAATATATTTTATTTAATTCTCTTTTCTTTTTTTCTTTTTTAAGATTATACGGTATTCTTAGAAGTTATTTAGATTCATAGACTCATCCGTGCCAAAACAAAGAAAGCAATATCAACTACTGCCTCCGTGCAAACCCTAGCGAGAGCTTTCTCTAAAACCCTAGTGCGCCCCATCGCATCTCCTATCACCGATGTGGCGATGTCTCACCCCAACCCTCTCCCATGACATGAATTGACGCTGTAAACGCCAGCTTCGCCGCCTCTTTTGCCTTAAGCCCCCGACTTGGGGAAAATTGGAGGAGGACTAGCTCATCGATCCTCCCATGCTCCTCTTACTCGCCGTCCAGTAGATACCTTCACATTTAAGTCCTACTTCCTGCGCACATCATCAGGTTCCTCATCTGTTTGGACTATTTTCTGTCTTGAGCCCTTGGGCCTGTGGCTTTGGTTGCCCGGCTGCTATTGGGTATGTGGGCTTGGTGGTGGTCTTAGTCTATCCACTACCCGCCTACAGAAACATAGGAGCATATATATAATCCATATATAGCAAAGAAGAAAGAACAAAATGTCAAACATCATTACAGGTTGATACATATTGGTGTTTGGTTCATATTTAGAAATGGAATGATGTTTTCTTTCACTGTCATATATAGCACTAGCTGAACCTAACTATACTGAATTATTGAGAGCACTTATTTCTAACGTAGGCCATAAGGTACTTGGCTGATTGATCAATTTCAGTCGTTGCAGACACTACTATTATTGGTCTTTTATGTTGTGGGGACTAATCTTCTAATCATCTAAAAGAAAATTGTGGCAAAGAGCCAAAGATCAAAGGGCGGTCATATTGTTGGGTGCCAGTTCGACACCAACACGATAAGCAAAATATAATCACAAGATCTAACTCCATATAATGATGGTTCTTTCTTTTATCCCAGAAGAAAGGAACAAAAACAAAAAGATTGATTTTTATGGGAGAACTTAAATTGACTTTGGGCTAATTAATTGAGTTATCTGGTTAACTATTTGAAGCAACTTGCTAGCTCATGATACTGAACTCAGTGAACTGGGTTGGATCTTCAGAAGGCTTAAACACACATTGAATCAAATAGAAGAGATCAACTTCCATCCATCGAATCAAACGAGGAAAACTTAATTGATGTGAGCAAGTTTGGATCATTCAGATTCAGACAGATTATTGCAATATGAAGATAAATGTAGTGCCATTGCGGCTTTAAGTTTGTTGACAGGACAATATCGACACAATAATGATGATAGGCCATGAGCAACTCTTGTGGTTGTTTAACAACGTTTTCAATCATTCTTACCTAGCTTTCAATGTACTAGTTGAGTTTAGCTGTCCACATGTTTGAGCTGAACGGCAAACATTCATATAAGAGTCTCTTCATATAATATGCATGTGGGATGATCGGACTCATCGGATCGGAGTATTCATGAGTAGGGGACAGGGGTCGTCCGAGCTCCGGGAGGGACAAGGCCAGAGAAGAGAGGTGAAGGATCCTTATCACGTGACACGTGGCGGGCCCTGCAGGACACATCAACGTCGTCGTAGTGTTTGGTGGATCTGCTATCTTCTTCTTCGACCTTATCCAGCGGCATGGGATTGAAGGGGGTACACATGTCGACACTCATGTCCCAGTCAGCACATCGGGGCGGCTGGCTGGCTGGGCTTTCCCGAAAATTTGGCTCGCTCTTTTGGAGTATCCTACTTTTCTGCTAAGCTGCCCCTGATCCACCTACACTTTTGCGATGTCAAAATCCAAGTGAAACAGAAGGCACTAATAAACATTTTTTGGCTCCTTGGGTTAAGGATGGGTTAAGGAGAACAACAATGGCGGTCTCCTAAAGCAAGATATTATATATAAAAATTATGAAAAAAAAGAAGAAGCCCTCATCACTTACGATTTGTGAAGACGACTAAAAATGAGAATAGCTGATCATAATCAGGGCGGAGCCAAAATAAGGGTTGGTAAAGCTCAACCCCAATCAAGTTTTTTAGAGTTAAAAAAAATTTTAGGTATATTATGTTCTTTATATATATATATATATATATATATATATATAGGGCCCTTTCAATGAAGGATCTCTATTTTTTGTCATTTTTAGGGATAAGTCTACACTATTAAATCTGTTTTTTAATGAGCTTAGATGGTTAAGATTAAAACAAAAAACTTAACACTTATGTCAAACCTACACCGTTCAAGATTATTAAAAATAAATCCCTCATTTTGATGAATTAACGATCACCAAATTTTCTAAAAATTTGTAGAAAATTTTCTAAATCCCTCATTTTTATATATATTATTTTTTTGTTCAATCAAGCCCACCTAACTTTCGGACTAGCTGTGCATCTCCTCTCTTTTTTATACGTGATTACGTCTTTATTCTTCAGTTTTTTAGTTCCTCAGTTCATCAATCGCTCTTTCTTCTAGTTTTCTAGTCTTCTTCTTCTTAAATCTCAAAAAATCCAAATTTTTGGGGAAAATTTTGTTGAGTTTTTAAATTTGTCTTTGATTTCTAGAAATTTCTTCTACTTTCATTGACGCCTATTTTTTTTTTAAGACTTATTAACATCTATTTGAATTCTTCCATTTTGCATGGTTGTATTTAAAAAAAAATTTAACCTTTGGCCAAATTTGAAGCCCAACCCATTTTCAGATCATGGATCCACCACTGATTCATAATATTAAAATTTAACCACATTAAGGGTTGAAGCCCCAACCTCTAACAAATGGAGAGGTGGATAGCATTTCCACATGCATCTAACTAGCTTTTGTCTTTTCTTTTCAAAGATGATCTCTAATAGTGCTTTAAATTAACCCTAAAGAACATTCTAGTAAGTCGTTAAAGGTGATTATTACCATTTGTAACACGTTTGGGATCGATTATATTGGTTAATGGTGGAGTAAACAAGTCTATGAGTGGACTAGAAATTCTTCATGCCCCCGTCATGAAGTTTCTAATTTATCCATGCCGCTCACATGTAACAATACAAATTACCCCAAAATAAACTGCCAAAAAGAGAGAGGTAAAAATTAGTTGGATGGCTCCAAAGCAGTGAAGCCATGTTAGCCGTTAGCTTCCATTGCTGAATTTAGCTCTATTAAGCCATCACCACCTCTTCGTCTTCCCACAAAGCGTCGTCTCCGTCTATAAAAAAACCCTCAACCACCTTGGCTTCCCAGAAAGACCTTTCTTTCTGCGTATTCGCTCATATCTTCTCTCATTTGTTTCGCTTCCCAAAATCTCTTTGTAACAGTCGTAAAGCTTGGGTAGTTCATTGTTACGTGATCGACTCGTACGGCCTGCTATAGCTGCCTCGGTTGTTACAAGAGATAGATAGATTAGTTAAAGAATCATGGGTTTTCTTCACAAGCTTTGGGATGAAACGCTCGCCGGCCCCGCACCGGAGTCCGGCCTCGGCAAGCTCCGTAAGTTCGACACCTTCTCCAACCCGCCCTCGGCCCCTATGGTTGCTGCCGATGAGGCGCCAGTTGTCACTCGGAGCATTACTATTCTTAGGACTCATTCTTCCAACCTTGGAAACTTTCCGGTGGATTCTGGCTCCCCCTCCGAGTCTCCCACCACGCCGGGAACGCCGGTCTCACGTAAGATCAACTCCATGAAGTCAACTTTAACATGTTATCATGCTCGATCTTATTTGTTTCAGATCATGTAGATCTTACGCTCTTTGTTTTCGTGAAAATTTTGACACTAATTTACTTTTTCATGGATTACTTAAACCCTCAATCAGAATCAAGTTCAACATGGTTTTCTTTCTATCCAGTTCAAGTATTTGATTTTAACTTTCCTTCTGTGCCCTTCTGGTTTTACATGCAGCGGGAACAGCAACAAGAAACTTCAGGAAACTAACAAGGAGAAAATCGTCCACTGATGCATTGCAACGCGCCGAACCTAGAAGTCCGACTGGTTATGATTGGTTGTTTGCTTTTTTAGTGTCTAGAAGGATAATACATATCATATAATTCATATTACAAATTAGAATTCTCTAATTTGGTTGAGCTATTGATATAGATCTAGGGTTTAGATAATTAATTATCATTAGAGTAAAAGCTGACCAAGTCAATACCCGTATATAATAAGCATGCATGATAATCTTTTGAAAATGACATTGATTTTCTAATTTATACAGACTTATATGTCTGCTCTTTTATCATTATCATCGAGGTAACGAGTCAAGAAAGTTTAACATATGAGACTGTTCGATAAAATAAAAATGTCCGTAGGATGCCTCTCAAGTAGGATAATTCAATAGGAGTACTAAATAAAAACCAGTATCAATATTGTTTGACAAATATGGTTCAATGTGTATTGCAGGATGGTGATTACTGCATTGGATCGTTGAGAGAGATTGAGGAAGGAATGATGACGTCGACGGTGTTTTGCTTCTAAGTATCGGCCGGCAAGTACTACTCCAGACTATTGTACATAGAGAACCTTTGTGGGAACTGATGCATATGTATATTATTGTAAATAATATATAGAGAGATCGATCTAGTTTGTGTATCTATAACAATAAGGTGGTTCGGACGAGGAACAATACGTCCTGGAACCAATGCATGATGCTAGCTAGCTTCTTGGAGATGAAGAGGGAGGAAGTAGGAGATGGTAGCCTTCTTTTTCACTTCTATCTGTTGTCTTCCAAGCTTTTCTTTTGTATTTTGGTGGCGTTGATCTCTTGTACATATGGATGTGTTTTGTGTGTGTTTGAACATGAACATGCCCCCTGCCCCCTCTCTTTCTTCAATGAAACTCCTTGAGCTTTTATATCATTTGAACTAATTAATCGTCATCTTGATGTATTCAGAAGTTGCTGCATTTCTGTAAAACAGAAGTTGATTAACAAATGGGCATATGATGCATATGAATGACATTTAGAGAAAGGGAAAATAATATATATGATCTCACGAGTTGGAGTTGGGACATAACCGAAAGGGAAAATAATGAGAAAACAAAACTTGAAGCAGAAGATATTTAGAGGCCATTCAATAAAGTTCAAGCTTAGTTCACTTTCTCAATCAGACAAACATCATCTTGAACTGTTGCAATATATATTTTCAGCACCTCCTTCTGTAATGGACACACCAAATTTCTCCTCCAAAGCCTTCCATCATATATAATTTCAACCAGCACCAGCTGCTTCATTTCAAGCATTGTTGGATCAGATAATTATGCATATTGAGTGAAGTAGTCCAGTGCACTAACTAATCAGTTTACCCATTCAAACAAAAGCATCAAGTAATAAAACTGATTACATTTGTCAAAGCACATGGACGATTGAATACATTGTATATTGAAATTAAATACTATACATCATACCATTGAATTTGATAAGATATCCTGAACCTTATCTCCATTAGTCTTTCCATTATTTCTTAATCACTAATATGGGGTATCAATCAACAGAAACATGATGACTATATAATCAAAGTCCAGTGGTCACCCTAATTTGTGACATGACTTTGTCATAATTTGATATCAAGAAGAAAGTCAAATTCTGAAAGTTATATTTCGGACCATTTTTCCCCCATATCGATACACATCTTCGTTCCCATCACAACCCCTTAACCTTAGTGATTTTGGTGGGATTGAATGCAATTTGTCTATTTTTCCTTTTTTCTTTCTTCTTGATATCAAGTCATCACTTGACAGAGAAATTTGATGGAGATTGGAGGTTTGGACATGCGCAGCTGATGGAAATTAGGAGTTGAGGGGTGTTTTTGATGAAATTGAAAGAAGAAGGACTAACATGATGATCGACCTAAAGTTGATAGGGGTAAACTGAAATTAATCCTAATTAATACATATACCGATTAAACGCGTTGTATATATTAATAACAATATATAAATGAGCCTAGGTAAGATGAGGCAGAACTTTTCTCATTGTTTCTGATGTGGTACTCTGCATAAGTTATGGTTTTCCTGCTGAGTCTCGGGGTCTAGGTACTTGGTCAGAATCCTAGCTGAGTTCCTCTCATCGATACATGCACAAGTAATAACTGGTTAGAGATCGCAACCGGGGTGACCTGGTTTTTGGCTCTCCGCTACTTCAGTTAGCGATGTGTCGCTACTTGTAAAAGTACGGGAGTCAGGTGAAAACTGAACTTATCTTTTTAGAAGGTGTAATTTGGTTTGTCATATATATAGGCTTCCTTTGGGAATCATGCCAGTACCCCTCGATGTGGGACTCGTGCGCATTGGCAGGGTTCACTGCCAGCCAAAGGAGAGGCTTGTGGCTTCTACTTGGCGGCTCTGATGGGCGTGCATGGGTCAAGCCTCTGTTGCCTAGACACCGAAGGAGGTTCTGACGGTGGTTGTTAGGGTTGCAACTCAAAACTAATTTCTTGTCTGTTTTAGATTATTTACTTCTGAAAGCTTTAGGTAAGTTATTCTAGTGTATCTAGGATTTTTGAAGTTTATCCTTAGGAGTAAAGGTTAAGGATTCCTGCAATAATTCTAATCTTATTGTAAGCTGGACTAATTGTGAGTCTATAAATAGGACCTTAAAGCCATAGTATTAGGTGCGATGTGATGACTGTGGATCAATTAAGAGTTCTGAATATTTGAGAGTTGCAAGCTTTGAGAGTTAGAGTGATTAAAGAGCTCACCCAAGTAGTAGATTTCTAAGTCCTAACCTAAAAGGATCCAAAGCATGATATGTCTTGGACTACAAGCAACTGCGATCATTAGCAATTTCCGCAGTTGTTACAATCATTTGCAAAACACAACAAGCCACTGCTATCAAGTAACACTTCTAGTAGGGTAGCCACCAACAAAAATCGTAGAATCACGAAAATCTATCAATTTATCAAAATCTCGAGTCCTTGAGTAAACGTCACAAAATGCAGCCTAAAGATTGATCTAGTTGTTGTAGCCTTATATTCTCAAACCAAAAATTTAGAGAGAAAGGTATGGTATCAGATGTTAAAGTAAGACATTGTGTAAAGAGAAACTATTGATGATAAGTCTAATTACACTAATGTTGATTATTTAGTCGATGGCGCATAAATTCATAATTAATATATGATGACACTTACTCTGATATGTATAGTAATAACTAATGAGGATTGTTTGCGCTAGGGTTTCCCCTAGGTGAGACACGTGGACGCACGGGCGCGGTCCAATCGCTCGCCTCCTGATCGAGAAAGGCGGCGGTGGCACTTTGTTTTGCCTAGGTCGGAGGCAGGATTTCTATATCGTCAAAGGTGCGGGTACGGGTGTGGATCTCTGCGTGGTTTTGGAGGTACAGAGGTCGGCTCTTAACCATGTTATTTTGTTAGGGTCGCCAGTGGCTTCTTAGGTGACGTTGGCTTGTTTTGAACGGGCTTCTTGATGGAGATCTCCTTTGCCAGACTAGGTTTCTTTGATCAATTTGTTGGAGTGCGACGACGGTGGCTCTACTTGAGTCTTTGATCGTGGTGGTATAGTTTGAGGCTTAGCTCGTCGTCAGCTGCTTCAACGGCGGTCGAAACAAGGCTGATCCTTGTCTGGTTTTAGCTGAGAGCAGAGCATTGTGCCGACGTCTGTGTTTGTCGGGTAGAGCAGTTGACGGTAGATCAGACTGAACTCGGGTTTGACTACTTGTTGGTTAAATTAGAGATTTGGTGGGCAAGAAGATGATGATGGTGTTACGGTGGGGATTAGGCCGGTGGTCAGATAATGTGGCGTCGACAATCGGGAATAGATGGTGTCCAACTTTGGGTGCCAAAAATAGTTGGGTATGGGTTCTCTTTGGGCCTGAACTCTAGGCTTTCGTTTGTTTCTAGGTCATAGCCTTTGCCTATGATGTATCCTTAGTCATAGGCTTGCTTGAATAAGCGAGCATGATACGATTAGTGAGTAATTCTATCATGCGTTCCATTGTAAGTATTCCTTACTACTTCTTATTGTCTATTTGTACATGGTAGCGGAAGAGCGTATAATGACTGCTCTAGCTTTTGTTTGTTGTCTCATTTAAAATAAATTGAAAATTTGCATTAAAAAAAACTAATGAGGACGGTTATTAAAGAAATACAACAGTCGCGACCTACTTTGATTCAAAACTAAGGGACAAGTAGAATTGTTCTCTCCACAAGGTGCCACAGTTTTTATGAAGACAGAAGTTTGCATTCAATAGATGGCAGTGACATAAAATTTCATATTGTTCTGACAGTTATATGAACACATGAAATAGTAGGTTTCGGGTCCATTCAAGACCAATTTGTCGTAGCCACTATCGTAGACGCCAAAGTTTGGAGACATCTGACATTAATCAAACGATTCAGGAGAATCTGCTACAACCACATTTTGATCTCCTTGATTGTATTGGAAAACTGGGAAACCAAAATGTTAATCATAGTTATACTTCTGCAAAAATATATTAATTGAACAACAAATTGAAATTATTAATGGGGAGCCCTTCTAGTGAGGGCCCTTAAGTTGAGGACTTGGTGATGACTTTTCAGCTTATCCCACATTTCGATCTTATATCTACATCTTGACCGTTCAGTTTATAGGTATTTATGAGTATATCATTTTTTTTAAATTTTCAGTTATATTGAAAATTGTTAAGACATTCATAAGTGTGATTTATCAATTATGAATTTAAACGGTTTACATTTGACAGATTTGGTTCGTCTATTAATTTGATCTAATTTGTTATTTAACGAACACCAATTTGGGTGAAAATTTGTAGAAATGATCTACTCATATAAACCTAAAAACTGAACCGATAAGATGTCAAAATGTGATCGAAAATTGGGTCTTTTAAACCATAAACTGAAAAGTCCTCAACTTAAGGGTCCTCACTAGAAGAGCTTCCGTTATTAATGAATTATGTAAAAAAGTAACCACGATAAGGAACCTCGAGTGTTGGTAAAAATCGAATATGCTTGCCATTTTTAGTATATATGCACCTAAAATTCATTAGAGAACTTGCTTGAAATCTGAGGACCAATAAACGAAAATTTAACCGAAATTTGTACAGAAAGACCAACTAATAACACAAAAAAGTGATATATATACACATGTATAGTTCCATTTCAGAGCGGGACACCGCTTTGAAATTAAAGTGTGGTGCTCCTCATTTCATTCACTTTTATGTCACATTTTATATCTCCATCGTTCCGTGTCTAGAACATAGTGTGTAGATCATTCCTGCAAAGTTTCATCCAATTTGGAAAACTATATATATAAGGATCAAAGTACTCACTTAACTCATCTCCGACATGGAAAGCTATCCTTTCCCCATCAGCCCAAGCTCGGTAATCGAATCCCGGGGAATTCCATTGAGCCTCACCTCCGACAAGCCTTCCGCCTGTTTCTTGTCCGGACACCATGCTTGCAAAAACGACCGAAAACGCTATCACGATAAGAGCAGCAGTACTACTGCATCGTGCCATAGCCATTTCAAATTGAACAAATTAATTAACTCTGAACATATATAAACTAGCTGTAGCAGTACGTTAACTTATGGCACAAGCACAAAGCACATATATGTAGATTCACATACATATATATTGTTTCGGCCGAAGGCATAATATGATGGTTAAATAACGCTTTGGCCATAAGATTGAGATTAAATTCTACCGCCAGTTGATATGTCCGAGGTTCTTGTCGCTCACTAGACTCAGCTCACGTACTAATATTACTAGAGAAACACACACTTCAGTACTATTATGGGGTTGTTTCAATCTGTCAATTATATTATCATTCATAAACTAATTGCAGTAGCAGTAGAAAACTATTTACAATAGTCAATACCACGAGAAAATTGTTTATCAATCTATGATGACCACAACCTCAATTAATTCCATCGCTCTTGAGTTCAACTGCGGCATAGTGCAAGCATGAAAAAGATGCATCCACTATTAATTAATGAATCTGTTCCATGCCAAGTGATTCTAGAGCAGCACAACCAAGATCCTCAAACAAGTTTAATTTCTCAAAGTCGATGACTTTCATAAAATCCAAGTCTGTCTTATGGGCATAACTTTATAGGCTTATTGCATAATCGGGTTAACAGATAACAAATGGTGAATTGAACAAGCCAAGTCTCATGTGTTTTATTGCGTTAGGTTATAACGAGCAATTATTTCTAACTATAAAAGCAGAGCCGTTCTCTCCGTATATTTCTAGGGTTAGGGTTTCATTAGGTTTTTGAGAACGCAACTACGACTTCGATTTATGCGGTGGCGGCGAGACTGGCTTCATCCTTGGCTCTGGCCGAGGGCCGAAAAAAAGGTTGCATGCGCCCTTTGTAGGGTAAGGCCGTAAGGGCTTGAGATAAGCCGAGGTTTTTATGCCGGGTCGTCTTTTGACGGCAAGGGAATTCATGAAACATATTAGCATCATGGGTATGCTCAGGAACGTTTAACAACTGGATGGTACGCTGCAGCTGAAGGAGGTTGAAGGGAGAAGGGTGTTGTTCACTATATCGAACCCGAAAGAAGGGTGTTGTTCACTAAACATTATTTTCTATATGGGGTCTTCTCGTCCTCCTCCAGCCCTAGCTTCTGTGTGCATGAGAATGTTCGATCCGACGGGGGTGTTTGCTAGGAAACTTGGTCTTTAACTGTTGTGGGTCATCTCTGTTGCCGGTTATTGTTTTAAGGGAAGCGGGACAACAACGTACACCCTCGTAGCTAGGCAGGCCATTCTGAGGGAGTTGCCGGAGCCGGCACTGTTAGAGTTATATCTAATGTGGACTCAAGAATAACACATATATGAAAGTCCAACATATATAAACATCTTGTGAAATAAGTAAATGGGTTAATCGATAATACTTAACTTGGATATTTATCTTAGTAATCTGATTAGATAAATACAAGAAGTTTGAGATAACACAGAATATATGTTATAGTTATCACATAAGGTAATTGATTGGTTTATTAGAGTGACCTTGTGAGATGGGACTCTAAGTGAACTTGTCAATATATAAAGGGGTCCATGTGTAAGCTAGAGTGAACTTGTCAATATATAAAGGGGTCCATGTGTAAGTTCATTCTACGTCTGTAAGTTTTATACTCACTGTGAAGAGACAATCTGGAGAATTACACAGAAGACTTCCTCTGCTCTAGCTTGATGGCGTTGTACATGAACAACCAAGGTTGGTGCTTCAAATCCTTATACATGTTTATATGTTCTTGTTTTGTTGAAACATGATACAATGTGTTTATGTCTTTATGTGGTTTACAGTTCAATAGGCATGGGAGGAGACGACTAGTATCATTGGCCAGAGACGAGGTCATGAGGAGGAGGAAGTTATGATCTCTCCTAAAAAAGTTTGGTTAAGTCTCGATGTGAGTAAGAGTAATCTGAACTTAACCCCTACCAGGATAAGTTTGGCCAATAGAGAAACTCCGGAGCCAGGAAGGGAGAAGCGAGGACTTCTTGCAGGTGGCAAGAATAAGCATCTTATGGTGAGAAGAAGAAGTTTGAGGAAACTAAGGTTACCTATTTGCTTGCTTATTGCTACCTTATGCGCACGTACCTATTGGGCAGGAGAAGAATAGTGAGCATAGCAGATACATTATTAATATGCTTTAATTATTAGGTTATTAACTGGGTGTATTGATCAAAGTTTCTTTTGTAGATTCGGTTTATGATCAAAAGCCCATCTGAAACATAGATTTTCAAAGCCTAACCTAAAAGATTAATCCCAGCATGAACAAGCAACCACAGTCATCAGCAGTTTTGACAACGTAGTTGTTATCGTCATTAGCAAAGCCACCGTCGTGGTTGCAAGACTTCTAGAAACTAAGCCACCAACAAAAATTGCAGAATCAGAAAAATCTAACAATTTATCAAATTACTAGTCCTTGAGCAAACGTCACAAAATGCAGCCTACAGATCGGTCTAGCTTGTGTTGTCTTGTATTCTCATATCCATTCAAAATTTAATATTGGATGAGACATTTTTCATTATGGATAGTAAGAACGGACGGTTATTCCTTATATTTTGAATAGTAGAAGTATTCTCTCCACAGGGTGCCATATAGAAGCTTTGCTTTCAATAGATGGGAGTGACCTTAAATTTCATATTGTCCAGACAACTATATTCACACATGAAATAGTAGGTTCCGGGATCATTCATGACTAATCTGTCGAATCCACCATCATATACACCATAGTTCGGGGTTATCCGACATTGTTCAAACGCTTCAGGAGAATCAGCTACAACCACATTGTGAATCCCTATGTCGTACTGGAAAACTGGAAAACCAAAATGTTAACCACAGTTATACTTCTTAGGGAAAAAATAATTTTTATTCAATAACAAATGAAAGTAACGACCAGTGTACAAAAAAGCAACCATGTTAAGAAGAAACCTCGTGGATAGTAAAAATCGATCAGCCTAAAATTTTTTAGGGTATACACCCAAAACCCTGAATATGCATGCCATTTTTAGTAGATACATAACTCGCTTGAATATTTGAAGACCAATAAAAGAAAATTTTACCAAGGAACGTAAATGAAACTAAGAACAGAAAAAATCCAAAGAAGTGACATATACAAGGCAAATTGAAGTTGTGTGCGGAAGATTACTCACTTAATTCATCTCCGATATGGAAAGTTATGCCATCAGCCCAAGCTTGGTAATCAAACGCCGGAGAATTCCAAGCAGCCTCACCTCCGACAAGCCTTCCGCCTGTTACTTGTCCGGACACCGTGCTTGAAAGAGCAGTAGCCGAAAACACAATCACGAAAAGAGCAGCAGTACTGCATCGTGCCATGGCCATTTCTATTGAACTCATTAACACGAAGCACATATATGTAGATACAATGTTGTAAATATATATTGTTTCGGCCGAAGGCATAATAACTGTGTAGGTTAGATATCACTTTGGCCATAACGTTGAGATTAAATTCTACAGCCAAGTAGAAGTAGATATGTCCGAGGTTTTTGTCAATCTCTAAACTCATCTCACGTACTGTACTACAAGAAAAACACTTATTTATTGTGTGAATAATTACCTCAGAACTAAATCGAGCATATAACTTCATAATGTACGAATTTGGGTTAACAAAGTCGAACCGAATAATTAGTCGACCAAAATGTGTGGTGGTCGTGGCGGAATGCGGCCACGGCTGGTCGATGTGTAGTGTTAACCTTGTAAATGTACTTAGGTCATTTGTTGCTAATCTCTACCCTATAAATATGATGTAATGGATTTGTTCATGATCTATCAATTGAATACAAGACGTAGACATTCCTCATTTTCTGCGTTTTTCTCAACTGCGCTTTCAATTCAATAATCTGTTAATACATGTAGAATCAATTGAATTGCCATATCGCGTACTATATTGGTCTGTCATGTAATAGAGTATGCAATATGACTCATATAGGATGCACAAAGTGAGGGCGTTTCAATCATGATTGAGGAAGCCGTTTCCGTAGAGGCAATTGTTTTGGTGGAAGGTGGCGGAGGAGGTGAAACACATCATCTACTTCGTCTATTGTTTGCTCAGTCGGTCACAGTCACTTTTGCATGGTCACAATAAATTGAATTTCTTCGTTGATCAAGTTTATGATATTTCGGAGTGTATGAAATCTTGCTTTTAATGAAAGCTAGTCCGTATCTATGAATATGTGAATACAATAGGGAGTCTTGTTATTCAGAACAGGTGTTTGTATATATTCTCTGAATAGCTCTTTCTGTCGACCCCTCAGAGGTGGGCTATTTTTGTGCCAATGACCAAAGTAAAACACTGCTAAACAATGAGCAATGAGTAGGAATATAAATCATAGAATCAACAACACAATGGTTATAAAATCCAGCGCACATATTAACCTCGGGGAGAAACCCACCACAGACACATTCCATCCAGCTACATACATGCGTGTTCAGATGTTCTCGTTTATATTTGTGAAAATAATCTACCTGTAACTTAGAACCTGACGTCGTAAAAGTCGGATTAGAAACGACTAAAACGAGCACAAGTACTGGTATAAATGACTATGATCGAAACGCGATTATTCAGAGACACTCTCTTGGTGGGTAATGATCAGGCATGTCGTCCAAACTACACTGTATATGGAGATAGTTAGGAAACTGCACTCATTCATTCTTTGGCTCTAGCAACAAACTTCATGCCGCTTTCACATAATCCTTGACACATGAAATAGTAGTTGCCAGGACTCGTCAAGATCAATGCGTCTTGGCCACTCGAATACACACCAAGGTTTGGAACCAAATTGCATCGATCATAATCGTCCTGGGAAGCTGCTACGACGACGTTGTAAGAAGATGGGTCGTACTTGAAAACTGGAAATAAAAAAATCCCACAAAGTTAGTAAGTTACGTTTCACCCCAGTCGACTACAACTTCCCAGCAACTCCATGCATATATATATATATATATATATATATATATATATGTGTATATATATATATATATGCATGATATCTTGATCATGATAAAGCTTAAAGCCTTTAACACATATATAACCAACATTCCAACATTGAAGATCCAAGTGATATTGTTACAACTAAAAGCAAGAAATTCACCAAGGAAAAGTCAGTTTCATCACTTTCATGACTTGATTTCATTTTAAATACATGAATGCGTGGATATATATTAAGCTCCAAGTACTCACCCAATTCATCTCCCGCCCAGAAGCTCATGCTATCAGACCAAGCTTGGTAATCGAAACCTGGAGACTCCCACTTAGCATCTTCACCTCCAACAACCCATATGACTCCTGATCCAAACACCATGCTCGGAAAAACAACCAACACCGCAATCCCGATTAGAGCAGCAGCTTTAGTTTTGTATCGTGCCATGGCCATTTTAGTTAAACAAATGAAGCTGATTCTATTATTGACACTGCAATCCCGATCGACCTCTGTAATGATGGGTGCGTTAGCAGTTGCGGGCATAAGCCTATATTAGATACTGTATGCTTGTTTTGGCCGAAGGCATATTTTGCTTATTTCGGCCACAACGTTGAGATTACACTCTGATACTCCCTATGTTACGTTTCTTGTTGCTACATTTTCAATAATGGTGAAGAGAATAGAAAGAAGACGAAGAAACAGGATCTGGTGTTTGATATTATTCTCTAGGTAACTGTACAATGCTAGCTAACTAGCTAAAACTACAGAAGTGAGAGAGTACTGCATCCATTTATGCTTAGTGCTAACTGTAATCCTAGTTAATCTTATGGCTCCTCCACTAAGTCACCTTCTTCTCCAACTGGCTCTTGATGTTTAGCTTATATCTTTATATCGATTATTATCCTAAATCTTGTCATGACTCATGAGTACTACAAAACAAACAACTATGTTAATTGGTGTTCATGCTTGGAAGCAAGGTTCTAAAACAGCGCTCAAAAGATTAATCGGGGATTAATCGGATTTGTATTTTTGTATTTATTTTATTTTTTAATAACAAATAATTCTATAAATACAATTAAAATAGGTATTATAAATACAATTAAGAGGACACTAGTCGGTTTTTAATTTTTTTAGCGCCCAGCTCTGCCTAGCACTGCCCAACCCCGCCTAGCACTGCCAAGCCCCTCATAGGCAACCGCCTAAGGTAAACGATTTGGGCAAAATCGGGTCGGCATGGTCGCTCCGAGCGCCTAGGCGCCGCCTAATCGGCCATGTAGGCTGATTTTTAGAACCTTGGTTGGAAGACTTCTCACAAGGAATTTAGATGCGAGTGCAAAAATGTCTGTATATGTAACACGATTCTTCGCTAACATTTTTTTTTATCAAATAAACAACTAATATGCTACAACGAGTCTGTTATAGGATAGACTTATGCCATTAGACCAAACGGTATCGGACGATTCCTTGTTAACATTATAGCAAAAAAAAAAAAAAAAAAAAAAAAAACCCTACGGTGAAAATAACCAAAATGTACCAATAACTTTACGGGTCCGGGCTAATCCAACTGACCCATCTCCGACATTCACTAAAAAGCCTGCAAAAACTTGACGGCTCAACCTAGTGAGAACTTTCGCCTAAACGTCTTAACTGTCTGGTGTTCGAGACTTGTCTTGTACACCATAACTTCAACTTTTTGTCCAAGGCACAGACAAACGCTTCGAAGTAGATCATACAGGTGGGTGGCTTGGTTTTATTTCGTTTCAGTAAATCAATGGGCTTCGAGTTTGAGTGCTTCATCCAGTTCACGAAGTGAAACTAATGCTGTGTTGCTTATGTATTAGGTTCAGTGTCTTTTTGGGACGCCAACCCAAGTGTTTGTATTAATGCCGCTATGAAGTAATATCTGTGTTTGTGTTTCTCAGGTTCTGGGTGACTCCTGTTAACTATGCTTTTTTCTAGATTTTCGGGCCTCGGCAAGCAGATGATCAAGTATCTCACAAAAGGTTTCTGTTTGGAATACTTGTGTTTCATGGTTGGTTCATTTTTTTCCAATTTGCCTGAGCCCTCTATTTACATTAAGCTTGTGCTGTGTTCGTTTTTTTTAACTTCAAGTCATTTTAATTGTTTCAGTTTTCATATTGATCTTTATGCATAAGAATGCACTTGTTTGATATATTGATCTTTACTCTTTAGTGAAAATGAAACACTAGGGCTTTAAAAAGTGTTCCCTTTGTAAAACAGAAGTGGCATGTTGGAATCCATTGTCCTCCAGGCTCCAGCCAAGAAATCATTGTTTCCTTCCTTGCACTGAGATCTTTGAATAGGAAATGGTCACTCTGTTTCATGACTTATATAGTGGACTAATAGAAGTTTAGTCTAATGTAGTGTGTCTGTCTTGGCAAATGGTTAGAAGTTAGAACCTGGAATTGGTTTATTTTGGATTCAGGCAACTTATTTTTACCCTTTTGTTTAATTTGAAGTAGTAACTGAAGTTGAAAATATTTAAACTTGTTGTGAACTGATCGGCATACTTTCTTGCAGGTCCATTGACGTTTTCACCAAAGACAGGGAACGTACATGCAAGTTGCAATTATTTTTCCTGTACTTCGGTTAGCTTCTCGCGAGTTTGCTTGTCCTGAATTGACCTCTGTTTGGTTTCCTATCTGACTCTGAATTTTTCAAGTCACATTTTCTTTTCAGAAGCCTCATTCTTTCTCTACAACAACTGCGCATGAGGAAAGGAACAATCAAGCAGTAGAAGAGTAAGTTGCTTTTTCTTTCGAAAGGATCCGTTTTGGAGTTATAGCACAAAGCTTGGCAAATTACTTCAGTCACCAGTTAACGATATGGAGAGATAATTGACACTTTGTTTTACACTAGCTCTTTCTGGTGCTGTGATGCACCATAACTGTGTTACTGAAGACTCCCTTTTGATTCTGCAGAATATCTGTAATATTTGTTGATAACGATAGGGAGAAGCATGTTATGGTTCCTGTTGGAATGTCTATACTAGAAGCTGCTCATGAACATGATATTGAACTTGAAGGTAGCAGTTCAACAGTTGGTTATCTCTGATAGTGTACCACCTGACCAGTTTGTTTTAATGTGATTTTAGGAGCATGTGAAGGATCTTGTGCTTGTTCTACATGCCATGTGATAGTGAGAGTATGTAATTTGAAGTCTAAGTTTACTCAGTATTCAGTAAAAGTTGCCTTAAAGACTTCCATTACAAGTTGTAGTTTCAGCTAACCTTCCTAGACTCTTGGCTAGGATATGGAGTACTACAACAAACTGGAAGATCCCACTGATGAGGAAAATGACATGCTGGACCTTGCATTCGGCCTCACAGAGACGTAAGTCCCTAGACCAAGGAATTAATCTGCAGGGGAAATTGTATCAAACTAGTTCGCATTCTTATAAAATGACATTTTGCAGGTCCCGTCTTGGTTGTCAAGTGATAGCCACACCTGAACTCGATGGAATTTGCCTTGAACTGCCCGCTGCCACACGGAACTTTGCCGTTGACAAGCATGCCAGAGCCACTTAGAATTCTTCAGATGGAGTAGCAGCACACACATTTTGAAGTAGCAAACGGAGCTCTTCAAACATTGCCGCATGTCTCTACCCTGGTAGGCTCTTGTCTTAGACACTGCCATATTCAGTTGATGAAAACTGCATGAAATTTTTGTTCCATACTTTGTTGAATCTTCCATCACCATATTCAGTATTTGCTTACAGATTACAACGGATAATGACATGTTTGGAATGGGATTGTGACAGCCAAATTTCAGTTTTACATGTATTCCGTTTGTTAAAAAATCAAAGCTTGTTCTATTAAAACATTTCATATCATTCCCGTAAACTCAACTCTATACAATATCAGCTAGTCGCTCACTGTTGGTTAGTTAGCCTAAGTTTGAATGACCAAGGTTAGCATCCAATACTGGCCAAAACTCGAGACATAAACTTGCTTGGGCCGCATAAAGCAAAGGTCTACTCCTCCAATGGTATGATAAGCCCAGTTCTTGAGGCACAAATGGCGCCTGAAAGTGTTCCGGTAATTGCAAAAGCTGTCGGACCACTCTCCAGCCACCCACCTAAGACCTAAGCCTGCCCCTTCGGTTTTTGTGGCCTCGCCGACAGGTGTCGGTCACCGCCGATTACTCCACCAAAAGGTGACCCGGTGACTTATTGACACGTAGGATGCTCCAACGAGGGTGAGCTGCCGTGAACAACCCGACGATCCAAAATTCAGAGTTTTCAATTATTTCAGTTAAGACCAAGACTTGGTACTCTAGGACTTGCCCCTTCTATCTCATCCAAATGACTTTTGTACCCTCGGGGGCTCCGATCTCCAAACCATGGAATATGGAGTTACAATTTTCTTGGTGGAATATTGACCGGAAAATTGTTCTCGGGGGAATTAATGAATTAACCCCTGTATGGTCATATGAAGAACGAAGACATAGTTTAGTTTTTGTTTTTTGTTTTTGTTTTGTTTCAATGGATTAAAACTTTAACTCTAATCACTGATTTAAGCGACTTCTATGTTTAGAGTGTGTATATACACATAAACTCACACGTTATGTTTGACGATAATCACTAAAATGTGATATTTATATAAACATCATAAAAATTATCACTTGATTGACACCTCTGCTTCTACCCCCAAAATGTTTCGAGCCCGGTCCCCCATTTAGTCTTCCATTCGACACAAATTTTCACCTACCAATAACCACGACTTCCACGGGAGATGCAGCCCCGCTCAATCCCACCTCCAAGAGATTACGGCGACTAGTCACCAGAACAACCATGTACTTCCACTTTTCAAACCCTAACCCACGAGAGAGAGAGAGAGAGAGAGAGAGAGAGAGAGAGAGAGAGAGAGAGAGAGAGGAGAGTAGGTA
>NC_020496.1:24836917-24881476 GCF_000184155.1 Fragaria vesca subsp. vesca | reverse complement strand
TTTTTGTTATATGGAGATAATGTGAAGTTGATCATGTTTCCTTCTCATGACTCAATGCTCCAACAATTCGTGTTGCTTGTTCATTGGGTCTTAAACGTCACATTTAGTCTATACTTTCTGAAATAATCTTATTACTTCTCGTTGCAGTCGCAAAAACCGGCTACGAAGAACAATACTCTTCTAAGTTGAGTACAACGACATCGTCGTGCATTGATCAAGTATCTAGGCTGCATTTTCACACGCATCTATCGTAATCGAATGAGAAAACTTCCCCTAATATTTTTGGTGTAAACCCCATCTTTAACATTAAAAAAAACGTGGTACAAAAGATAAAAAGCAGGATGCTAAATGGTCCAACAATCAGAAGAAATAAAATGTACCATGTCACCTAAGACTATTTCACCTTTTTTCTTTTTTGCAATATTAGCCAAAAAAGAATTTGAAAGCAACACCAGCATTGGGTTGGCAACTAGTGAAGGCGGGAACTAGAAAAAGCTATAGCCCCCAGAGCGAGTGAGGCACCAGAGAGCCGATTGGGTAGTGGTGACCAGAACGGTAAATGCCCCGAACCACGATGGACTATTACGTCAATTCCTTCCCCCCACGGGAATGCCATTACCACATATACAGCCAATTCCCCTACGTAACCTACCAAGCCGGCAGCCCCCTCCATGACGCCGGGGACGACCTCTCCTATCAATCACGTCCCTCCCTTTCCTCCACGTGTCCCCTCCGAACCCCCCACCCCTCGACGGACGCCGTCAAACCCCTTCTCTCCTCTCTCCTCAGTTTTTTCCGTCAACCGAGAAAACGCAACCCAACAAATACTACAAAACGGTAACGTTTTCCGTAAAGCCGGTCAACCTAAACCCTCTCTCTCTTTCTTCTCTCTCTCTCTCTCTCTCTCACACTAAAAGCACCTCCCAGCCACAAAAACACCTAAATTCTCAGATCGCCGATTCGCACACGGCTCTCCGGTCAAATCCCTCCGCCTATAAATCACCCTCCCTCCTCGGCTTAGTCGCCGATTCACCTAAACCCTAGCTCTACTCCGATCTTGTTTACTTGTTTTTCGATTCGGTTTCGCTCAGATCTCGGAGTCTGTTTCAGATCGATGGAGGAGGACGACGAGATGCATTCACCGGCGTCGGCGGGGAGCGGATCTCCGACGTCGCCGACGACGAACGGCCGGATAACGGTGACGGTGGCGGTACCGTCTCAGATACCGGCGTCGGCGCAACACTCGCCGCCGAGGAACAACCAGCTGACCCTGGCGCTGCCGTCGCAGGGGGTTCGGAGCAGCGGCGGCGGGAGAGAGGACTGCTGGAGCGAGAGCGCGACGGCGGTGCTGATAGAGGCGTGGGGGGAGAGGTACTTGGAGCTGAGCAGAGGGAACCTGAAGCAGAAGCACTGGAAGGAGGTGGCGGACATTGTGAGCAGCAGAGAGGACTACGGCAAAACCCCAAAGACTGATATCCAGTGCAAGAATAGAATCGACACCGTCAAGAAGAAGTACAAGCTTGAGAAGTCCAAGATGCTCGCCGGAGCCGGCCCCAGCAAGTGGCCCTTTTTCGCCAAGCTTGATCATTTGATTGGCGCCACCGGGAAGGGGACTCCTGGCTCCGGCGGCGGTCCGGTGCCGCCGGGGTTCATGTCCAAGAACCACAAGATTCCGATGGGAATGCCGGTCGGGGTCCGCGGCGGAGGAGGAGGAGTTGGGCAGTTTGTGCCCAAGCACCTGCAGCAACTGCAGAAGGCTAATGCCAAGAAGAGGGGTCCTCCTCCGGTGGAGTGGGACTCGGATTCTTCGAGAGAGGTCTCTCCTGTGTCGGCTGATAGCTTTCCGCCGCCGCCTGTTTTTGAGACGAAGAGGCCGAGGACGGCGGGGCGGGGGGCGAATGCTGGTTTGGGGAGGGGAGGGGCAGGAAGAGGAGGGGTTGGGAAAGAGATTAGAGGAAGAGAGGGGGGTGGAGAGAAGAAAAGTGGGTGGGGGGATTCAATGAGGGAGTTGACGCAGGCAATGCTGAGGTTCGGGGAGGCTTATGAGCATGCCGAGACTGCGAAGCTGCAGCAGGTGGTGGAGATGGAGAAGCAGAGGATGAAGTTCGCTAAAGAGTTGGAGCTGCAGAGGATGCAGTATTTCATGAAGACCCAGATGGAAATTTCGCATGGTAGGAGGAATGGGAATGCTAGTAATCATCATCGCAGCGTCAACAACAACAACACCAACAACAACAGTGATAGCAACTAGGAAAGGGAAACAACCCCAAGTTGGCGAATTTGTACTCCTAAAAGCGGTAGGTTTGAGTGTATGATCTGTTTTTCTCTTTTGTATCACATATTTAAGTTTGTGAAATGTTAGGGAGAGAGTAGTGTCATCAGGGTAAATGGTTGATTAGGATTTAGAGTTGATTCTTATTGGCAAGTGAAGTTGAGTCTTCTTGACATACCTGTTGTGAATGTTTAACATTATGAAATGAAAATGAGGATCAGCTTTAGCATTAAGGGCATTGTGCAGTTCTTCCTAATGATACGATAACTCGGAAGTATTCCTGGCTTCGTTATACAACATTTTCATGAAATTTGAAACTTGTTAAGACTAAATATCAGTGTAGCATATAGGCCAACGGTACCACCACGGTTGAGGTTGCTATAGGGCTTAGTTTGGTGCTATACTGCTACACAAACTGAGAAGAGCAATAATCGATCTCTATATCTTTCTAGTTGCAAACTTGCAATATATGGCTCCAAAATTTAATATAAAGAAGACCAGGTAAACTAAAAAGGACAATTAGATATGCCGCAAATACAAGTAGTGCAATACTACTAGCTTAGCTACTTGTTACTTCCTCCAGAATGCAGCCTAGGAACTGGTGTTGGCCATGGCAGCTCAATTGATGCGATGAAGTTCCAACTACATTCATAATTGTTGCACTTGGTAATGTTTTATTTGACGCGAAGATACAAGACGTCCTTAATATTTGGGTCGAAATGTAGCAGCATGATACGACCGATATCTACATCTTCATCCCGAAACATGTTAGGATCCAGTGAGTGAATGTTGGGGTGTATCGGACACAGTTTTCCAGCTCCGTTGCAACCGACCATCTGATTTCTTGCTTCTTTCATCTCCCAAATGTACAAGCTATGGTCAGACAAGTCGCACATACGCGGACAGCCTTGCGATACATCTACGAATCTCATAGAATGCCACATTTCATTCTCTACAACTAATCGAAAGAAACAACATTCGTCATGATCAGTAATATCATCTATATTAGTACTACTACTTGTCATGTTACTGTCCTTTATCATGAACGGATCCAATCCAATAATAAAGTTATCATCGCCATAGATCATATAAGAACCCGGCCAACACAACATCCCGTTGTATGTAAAGCTACGAAAGGTACAGATATTTCTAAAATTAAATCCTAGAGGAGATGATACAGTTGACTCTCTCCAATCACCAGTCTCAAAAGAGAAGATCTCTACCTTGAATTCAAAGGGACCATTTTCTCCCTTGTTTTGGAAAGGAAGGATTCGTACAACCTTGCACTTATACTCGATCAGCATTAAACTGGACAATATCATTATGTTCTTGTAACCTAAAACTTGAAAGCCATTAGATCGTTTCACAAATAATATAGATATAATCGTATAAAAGTAAGAACAAGAAGTAAACGATAAATAGATCATGAACCTTTTAGACTTGATGGCCAATCGATTCGGAATAAGTCTTCTACACTGCATCTCATTGTAGTATTCTTTGAATGGGGCAAGAACCATATTTCCGAGAGAGTGAGAGAGTGCAGGGACCTAAACTTTTATAGAGAATTGGATATTTTGTAACCTCCCATAAAGGTAACATTTTAAGTCCAAATCCCTAATTGTAGTTGCATAACTTATTAGACAAGTTTGACAAATCAAGTCATATTAAATTCTTCCTTTATTTACTCTGATATACCATAAATAAAGCATTCCGGATTAAAGTCTCATAAACTCTAATTACTTGTTCTGCATATATTGGTGAGTTGTCGATACTAGATGTAAACTAATGATAAAGTCAAATTTAGTCTTACAGTTCTTTCCTATCGTCTTTCTTGTGGTTATAGCTATAATAATGAAAATCGCAGATGAATCCTACCGGTACAGAGCTGTAGTCTTGAGGTGTGGGAGGAAATGGAACCCATTGGATTGTGTAAGGATTGCAGATATAGTAATCACGTTGATTGTAATCAGTCGCAGAGCACATTACCAAGTCATTATAGGTACCTCAGCCCCGTTCACCTGGTCAGTAGGTGACCAGGGATTATCTGGTCTAACTGCCGTCAGATCTGCTCGATTTTGATCCAATGGCAGAAATAATAAAGCTTCTGATATGTCTCAACCCTTGGATCAAAATCGAGCAGATCTGACAGCAGTTGACCAGATAATCCATGGTCACCTACTGACCAGGTGAACGGGGCTTATAGGTACCTACCACATATGGCTCTTCTCTCAATGAATGGGAACTTATGAGTCTTTCAAACAGCCGAGTTAGCGGCATGGAGATAGTAAGGAATTCCTCTCCTCCGACACGGTTGATCAGAGTTTGTTTGATGGGGGTCTTACTTTAGAGACACAAAAACCGGCCAACAAAATAGAGATCGGAAAGGAGGGTGCACCAATGTTTGGACACAAGCTTGCATTGTATAACAGATTTCGTGCAAGGAAGTCTACAAAGAATTTCAACCAATAAGAAGTCGGGAAGATCACCAATGGTAGTTGTGTTGAAACTAGATGACATCTTGGATCTTTTTGAGTGAAGATTATGATCAGAGGCTGGTGAAACTGCTGCAAGGGACGAGTGGGATACTAAAGCACTGCAGTTTGTTTTAGCACTCATACACTTCATGACGACGTACTGGGTTCTTAATTCATTACCCCAATAGCGCACAAGCTATACTTTATATTGATCCTGATAAAACTAGGAGACTATTTCACTTTTTGTTTTTGTTTTTGTTTTGTTCCGGATATGACTGATAACATGTTTTGGTCCGGTAAGTGAATACCGAGGTGTATCAAACTCAGTTTTCCAGCTCCTTCGCAACCGACCATCTCTTTTGTTGCTTCTTTAAACTCCACTATACTTTCAAAAGTTGATATGAAGCAGATAAAGTCTTTGTTATCAAGAAATATATCAGAAAGCCTTCACAAGGGTTAAACAACTCAGATATTATAACGAGTCTAGTTTCCAACTCTTTCGCAACCGACCATCTCCTTAGTTGCTTCTTTCGCCTCCATTATATTCTCAAAATTGATATGAAGTAGATCGACCTCCCATTTAAAAGGGGAGACTTATGCTACTAGACCAAATAGTATTGGGCGCTCCACAAGGTTTTGTGTTAAGTTTTCTTCAATTCAATTCTTGACACATATATTACCAAAACTAAATCCTAAAGGGGATGATACAATTGACTCTCTCCAATTAATCACCGGTCTCAAAAGAGAATATCTCTATATCTTGAATTCAAAGGAATCATATTTTCCCTTGTATTTTTTCGACGAGCTATTCTCCCTTGTATTTGAAACCGATAATGTAACTTAAAGGGTACGTGCCTATATATAAACATATAAAAATGAATAAGAAAGAATCGAAGAAAAATAGAGAAGCATATCATATCAATATCGTGACAGAATAAAAAAAAAAAACTTAAGAGTATTAGGCCAAGTAGATTAGAAAATCACTGGCGCATCACGTATCATATGCACTGTATTTGTTTAATTGATAGAAGATCGATCTGGCAAGCTTGTGATTGTGATGAAATTAAGGAAGTGGTCTTTAAATGTTGCTCTCTGAAATTCTAATTGGTGTCGTCTTTGAATGTGATCAATCATCTAAATTAATTAATATCATAATATAATCTGCAGATCAGTCAGTCAAGTTTTGTAATTCTAAAGTGAGTATATAACTTGGTCGTGAGAGGAAACGTGGAACGGTGATGAGTGATCAACTCCTATGATTAAAGAAACAAAATTGATCATGTCCAAGTTACCATGCGTACTAACTTGAGCGTCCAAAGGTGATCGGTTGGTACATTTCTACCATTTCTGGCCTATGTGTGTTCCTTTAGCAATCGTAAAGGATCATGAGATTAGACCTAGCCCATCGACTTTCTCATAAGTTAACATAAACACATGGCACAATTCTTAATCGAATTATTTTGGAGCAAAATGGCATGACAAAATATAAGTTAGCTCATTTTTTGTCCATAAATGAGAGAATTGTCTTATACGATGACATTTCAAATCAAACAATCGGTTTTATTTTTCTCTCAATCAAACGTAAGTTGTAGTTATCATAACTCTTGTCAAATTAATAGAAAAAGTAAAAAGTTAGCTAAAATGAAATTATGATAAGTTACTACATAGTACATACTGTATAATTTAGGCAAATAGTCCTTGGAACACTTACAACTCAAAACTTGTCTATTTACCAGAAAATCAAAGCCTATTTTGTCATCGAATCGTTTCTTAAAGTGAAAGATATTTATCTACAAACATGTATTTGGAAACTCAAACAGTACATATGTCCTATAAAGAAAAGCATAGCATCAAAATGTGAAAGAATTTGGATTCAACTCTTTCCATTATGGAGCTCCCCTGATTGGGTGAAGTTACATTTATTTTTGCAGCAAATCAAGTCTGGTAATCAGTGGTAAAAAAAGGTAAGAAAACAAAGCATTGGTCAAATGTAAACTTTGGAGTCAGTCGTACAGTGAAATCCCATCTCTGTAACTTGAGTCACACAACACCCACCACCAATCAGTCTCTGTCTTTCAAAATCCTAGTTGGAGACTTTTAACAAATTGCAACCCAAGGTTTTGTCTGAAGCACATCACAGACAAACTCCCACACACACACACATACTCTCACTTCTTCTCTCTCTAGTCTCTACTGTAGATTTTTAAAAACAGAGAGAGAGAGAGAGAGAGAGAGAGAGAGAGAGAGAGAGAGAGAGAGAGAGAGAGAGAGAGAGAGAGAGAGAGAGAGTGTAGAGAGAGAAAGCAAAGCACTTGGGGAAAAAGGGGGGCAAAGAAAGGTACATTTGAGGGAATGAGTAAAGCAAAAACTATATTGCCATTGCTGTTATTAGGGTTTTCTTCAAGCCTAGAGCTTTAAAGAGAGAGAGAAGAAAAGCCCCTAGATAGGTTAAAATTCCACATTGGAAACCAGAACCCCCACTTTCAAAATTTGAAAAAAGAAAAAAAGGTTATCTCAAAGACCCAGTAGTGGGAACAAGAAGAAGAAGAAGCTGCAGATATATAAAGGTGAAAATGGTAGCCAAATGCTGGCACCCATTTGATCAAATCGGAGGATCCGATTGAGCAATCAGAGATCTTTGGGAGATTGAGCTCCAGGTAAAGCTTCTTTTTTGGTTGATTGGTCTGACATTGATTGGGTTTTGAGTTTTGGGTTCGATTGATTGGGTTTTGAATTTCAGTGCATGGTTTTTTGGGTGGTGCATATGAATGTGGGTATGTGGGTTTATCTATCTGGGTTTGGTTTGGCATTTGAATTTGTTTTTCTGGGTGGTTGAGCATTTTTTCTATCTGGGCTTTGTTTGGGTTGGTATTTGAGCTTGGTTTTGTGAAATCAGATCTGGGAAATAGTTGAATTCCATTTTTGAAGTGTTGGTTTCTGTTTTTGTTGAAGTGCTCGACTTGGAGTTCACTTTTTCAGTTGAGAATGGTCTTCGGATTGAGATCTGATTATGTATTCTTGGTGTGCATTGTGGTCCAAATTTAGCAAGTTTCAGCTAATTAAGAATGTGGGTTAATAAAGTGTGAGGCCGTTGTACTTGTTTTGATTATTGAAATTTTCATCTGATTGAGCTCAAACAGTTTTGTGTCACTAGCAAGAACTGGTATATTCAGCTTTGATCTTGATGTACTGTTGTTTTATTCGGATTATCTGTTGTGAATGATTTAATCAGAATGCTGAGGGTCTGCGGCATTTGGGGCTGAAGATTTCATCTCTTTATGAAGACACCTGTTGCCAGATAAAGGAACTAGAGTGGAAGAGAAAATGAAATCTGAAACGCCTCTTGATTATGCAGTATTCCAGTTGTCACCAAAGCATTCAAGGTGAGGAAAACAAGTCAGGGATCAGGGATCTTATGTTTTTCAAGTTCTTGATGCTGCCTGAAGAAGCCGAATCCTGGGCTGGATTTGAAGCTGTATAGTTATTAATCTTTATCTCTTTTCCTTTTGGCAGATGTGAATTGTATGTTTCTAGTAATGGAAACACTGAGAAGCTGGCGTCTGGTTCAATCAAGCCATTTGTAACCCATTTGAAGGTTGCAGAAGAGCAGGTTGCACTTGCAGTTCAGTCAATCAAACTTGAGGTTGAGAAACGTAAACATGCTGAGAAATGGTTCACAAAAGGAACACTTGAAAGGTTATTTGAGCTGCCAATGTAGATTAAATTAGTTATATTGATCCTTCTATCCTTTTTGTGACATTATGTTTGAGTTTTCTTTTTTAACTTGACAAGCCCTAGATTTAATACAGGTTTGTGCGGTTTGTTAGTACACCAGAGGTACTAGAACTGGTCAATACATTTGATGCAGAAATGTCCCAATTGGAATCTGCACGGAGAATATATTCTCAGGTATGTCATTTGATCAATTTACGTTTTTTTAACAATACATTTATGGTAAGGGCCACATTTACTTTCAGTTTTAACCAAATTTCTGAATTCCTTTACATCAGGGAATGGGAGGCCAACCTTCTGGTGCAAGGGGTATGTTCATCTCTCTTAACTCCACTTTTGATTGTTTAAACTTCAACTTGGAATTCGTTTGAGTCTGCTTTTGCAATCTAGGATATGTTCCTTAAGGATTCGGGTGTGGTGTTGGAAGTAGATCATGTTCGTCAGGTTAGAGATATATAGCATACCTATCCGCGGAGTGCTGAGGCAGATTTGTTAATGGCATTCGCAGGTTCTGTTTCTTATTTAGAAAATACTTAGGTGTTTGCTAGTAGCCTTGTGTATTGTGCTTTTTGAACTTGAGTCATCAGGATGTACTATAGCTAACTTTGCACGAGAGTTAAGCAGAACATGGGTAGATTGATCAGCGAAAGACCAGGCTGCATGTTTCTTCTGACTAATCATTTTGGTGGTACTTAGGATTGGTGTTTCTCAATTTTGAAGTGAACTTTAATTTCTAGCTGAAAAACTTGTATGAGATGGGATTAGAATTCCTGTAATCATCATAGAGGTAGATCTCCTTTAGAATCCTGATGTATGGAAGTGTCAATTGGGTATAATTTAACAGACCCTGTGGGAATTCTCTTCTGTGGTATAAAGGTGTTGCAGATGTGTCAATTGGGTATAATTTAACAGACCCTGTGAGAATTCTCTTCTGTGGTATAAAGGTGTTGCAGATGAATATTTGAATGTCCATTTACGTAAGTCCTTGCAGGCTGGTGAGTTTTAGGAGACTCAAAAGGTTTGACCTTGTGAGGAGGCTATGAAAGAGTCATTTGTCTTTGAAATTGTGTTAACTTTTAGCTGTTGAGATGTAATTTGCTCTTGAAATTTTTTTACCCTGTCAATTTACGATCATATGTTTTGCGAGTGTATGTAGTACGCAACATGATTTACAGTGAACTAGGCTCTAGGATATCATAAAGGCTACTTATACAGGCATGGCATAATACTATGTGCTGAAAAGTACTGTAGAAGTCAGTGCATCATCATATTTGTTTTTGTCTTCTATGTGTATCATCTATGTGCTGCTAATCTAACTTTGCATTTATAACATTAGATCACTTAATAACAAAAGTGGAAAGATTATCTCAACTCTTCTGAATATCTTGCATTTTACCTTTGATATTGTACTTCTGAAACATCTATCTTGTACTTATAGTCAATATGTGCAGTTACATCTGGCTATATGTTAATCATTGCTGACTTAGCTTTTGAATTTGCTCAGGTGGGGATGGAACAGGTAGCACGGCGGCTGCAGATGCAACAAAGTAAGAGTTAATTGTATTTGAATTTCTTTATAATTTGTGTGTTTAGTTTACTAAATGCAGAGTCGCATAGCTTTGCTCCATTTTGTACATTAGATATGGTTAGAGTTAGAAGGTATTGAAGAAGTTGCCGTCGGCTGTGGTAATAGAGCATATTGAAAGATTTTGCTGCATTTATTCAAATTTCATTTGGTTGGACCCGAGTTTATAAAGTCAGCCATGGGTTTTCTTTTTGGGCTGACTAAAATTTAGCCATGATCATGAGATGAGGTTAGAAGCGTCTTTCATATGATTCTTTCGTTTTAGATGCTTGGAACTCATTGTTGTTTAGCAAAATTTTTTGGAAAAAAAAATCATATAAAAATTCCAGTACTAAGTTGAGCATGGTAGTTAATAACAAGGATTAATTTCAGTTTACACCCCGGAGGTTTAGGGTTAACATACTTTTAATTTTGAAAATTTACCCCCTAAAGTTTTCAATTTTCATAAATCATGCCCAATTGCTGAAATTCCGTCTAATTTAGATGTTAATTTTGACTTCATAACTCACTAAAAGGGCTAAAATAGTCTTATATCAACATAAATCGCCTTTTAGGACCTTTTTTCTAAGATTTCATGCTATCATTTAACCTCCAAATTGGACGGAATTTTAGCAATTGTGTCTGTTTTATGAAAATTGGAGACTTTAGGGGGTAAATTTTCAAAGTTAAAAGTATGGGGAGTGAAACGATGTTAACCCTAAACCTCAGGTGTAAACTGAAATTAAACACTAGGGTTGACTGCATGTTAATTTGGAATCTTGGCCATAGTTCTGCTGTGATCATTCATGATGACAGTACGTAAGTGTTATGTTGAAGCATCCATCTCCCAGAGTTAATTTCTCATTTTCCTTAATTTCATTCGCACAGGAAAGAGCTTTTAAGGGCTATTGATGTGCGGCTTGTTGCAGTGAGGCAGGATCTGTCCACAGCTTGTGCTCGTGCATCTGCTGCTGGTTTCAACCCTGATACAGTCTCCGAACTACAACTCTTTGCGGATCAGTTTGGTGCCCATCGTTTACAGTAAGATTCCTGGAAATTCTTCTAAGTTCAAGTTTTATTTAAATATCACCGATGTTTCCACTTGATCTTGTTCTCAAAGTACATGACTAGCTTTTAAGCATGTATACTTTCTTGGGGTTTTCAACTGCTTCAGTTGAGGCTCTGTTCAGCTATTACTGGTACTCGATTTTACACTAGCTTTTAAGCATGTATACTTTCTTGGGGTTTTCAACTGCTTCAGTTGAGGCTCTGTTCAGCTATTACTGGTACTCGATTTTAGTCAATGTTGAGAGAAAAACTTGAGCGGGATGCACAAACCATGCCCTCATGCTACACAGTAATCACTAATACAAATTGGTGAGTTAAAATGTCATGACACCACATAGCCTGAATGGTTTACCATTCACCATGTCAGCATGGGGCGTGGTATATGCATCCCACCCAAGTTTCTCTTGAAGGTTGATATTTGAATCAAGTTTCCACAATTACAAGCTGATCAGTTGTTCTGCTAATGTGAAATGTCTTGATAATATCATGTACTTCCAATCTCTTCGGTTCAAAAGAATAATCAGACTGGCCTGATTGAAGTACGTAATCTTACATTTTAAGTGATGGTGGTCTGAAATCTCAGACAGGCGAACAGCTAGGATTCTGTGACTTCATGCCTTTTTTTTTTAATTGTAATTTCATGTGTTTGTTTTGGAACATAATAAGCTTTTTGTGGGTCATAAAATAGTACAAACTTATATACTTTCACTATTTAGTGTTTGGTGTGACTTATAGAAAGCAAATAAACTGGGTCATATGGGTCCAATTGTAAAGTGCAAGTTAAACATATTCTTTGAATAAACTAAGCCTACCCATAAATCATAGTTGTTGCCAAATGGCCCAAAGAGGAAATAGAAGTTGGTGGATCTATAGAAAAATTAAAAATAGGTGAGCTGCTTGTCTCTATTTGGCAGGTATGCAGTTACAAAGGCATTTTCCAATCCTCATATCTCAACTGCCCTTTGTACTTCTCACCTTAAACCAAAAAAATAAAAAAATCATATGCAGGAATTTTCTATTTTAATATCTTTAATATTATATTTACAATATTTTGATTTGGAAAATGTGTGCAGCGAAGCTAGTACAAAGTTTATATCTTTGTGGGAGAGAAGATCAGAGCTGATCAGCCCATGGAAGCCAGCTGGGGACGATAGACTGGTCCGGGCCTCTTGCGAGTCTGACATGTCAATCGATGACCCCACCGAAGACACAACTGGGTTCCATCCAGAAGACCTATCAAAGCCATCCACGTGTCAACAGCAAAAGTCCCTTGCCAGCAACTTTCCCACGCAACAGCGTTGTAACAACGTAACTGAGGAAGACAAAGACGGCGACAAGAACAAGAAGGTGGAGGAGCCTCAGACCGAGCCAACGTTGGCAAGTCAACAACCTGCGAGAAGGCTCAGCGTCCAGGACCGCATCAAGCTCTTCGAGAATAAGCAGGACAGTCCTGGCGGTTCCAGTGGTGGCAAGCCCGTTGTTGCCAAACCTGCGGAGCTCAGGCGGCTGTCGTCTGATGTGTCCTCGGTGCCTGCGGGGACCGTGCTTCGGAGATGGAGCGGTGCTAGTGACATGAGCATCGATTTGAGTGCTGAGAAGAAAGACGGTGAGAGCCCCTTGTGCACACCATCCTCTGTTTCCTCTGTTTCTCTTTCAAGGGGCAATAGTATTGTGTCTGTTGTGGCAGAGGATAAGGACCGGAAAGCGCTGAATGATTCGGCAGATTCGAGTGTTTCTGGTCGAGTTGGCCCTCCTGGGGTGAAAGATCAAACCGAGGGGCAGACCCGGGCTGGGGTTTTAGGTGAACAGGAGGAGGTGGGATCAAAGGTGAGGAACAATTTGAAGACGCAAGTGAGTTCTCAGACCCAATCCAAGTCTTCTATTGGCAAAACAGAGGAGGTTGGGTTAAGTGATCAAGGGGTTTCTCTTGAGAAGTTGAATATATCTTCAGGTAGCAAAGAGAGAAGTGGTGGGTTTAAGGAACAAGCCGGTTCAGAGACACGGTCCATAGGTTCTTCAAATCGGGCAGAGATTGCTGGTGGGAAGAACCAGGTTGGGGGTCCTGCATCTGATAGTGGAACTCTGAATAAAGTTGAGGATTCTAGATTGAGAGATCAGTCAATGACTCAGTTACATCCTAGGGGGTTCCGGGGTCATACCCGATCTTTCTCGGGACAGTTTGAGGGTGGTTTTGGACGAAAACCTGACGAAACCTCTTCAGGGCAACCCAAGGGCATTGAGCCTGAGCAGCTCCCTCCCCAGCCTCTGTTGAGGTTTTCTGGAGAGGTTGAGGAGGTGGGAAGAAATGTCTTGACATCATCAGACAAGCAACAACTAAAAGTGGAAAACTCTGGAACTCAAAAAATGAAGTTCCAGAAACCTGCTTCTTCCAGTCGTGAACAGAATAAGAGGTCACAGGGGAGGAGGGATGAAAGCGGAAACAGCAAGTTGGATTTTATGGGTGATAAAGGTTCAGTTAATCAGGAGAGCTTCGCTACGATGTCAACAGCAGTAGAGCAAGTTCAGAGAGTAAGACAGACCAAGGGAAATCAGGAACTCAATGATGAACTTAAACTCAAGGCAAATGAGCTTGAAAAGCTTTATGCAGAGCACAAACTTAGGGTTCCTGGGGATCAGTCTAGTTCCGCTCGTAGAAGCAAGCCTGTGGATATGAAGAAAGACGAGGCAGTACGTTCACAACAAAGAAAGCCAGCAGTAGTGGAAATTGCTCCTGCACAATTTGTTGAACCCACCACAGTCATGGAATCTGTGGGTAGTTCAAATAACTTGGCAAGTTTCAATACTCCGCCATCGAAGGTACCAAGTAACCAGGATTATGGTGATACTCTGAAGCAGAATTTCTCTGAGGTAGGATTCTCTCTTGATTCTAAGGGAAAATTCTATGAGAGTTACATGCAAAAAAGAGATGCTAAGCTGAGAGAAGAATGGGGCTCTAAAAGAGAAGAGAAGGAGGCCAAGCTAAAGGCCATGGAAGATAGCCTTAAACGAAGTAGGGCAGAGTTAAATGCCATATTTTCAGGATCAGCAGACAGACAGGATTCTGTATCCAGTGCGCGTCGACGTGCAGAGAAGCTCAGATCATTTAATTTTCGATCCAGTATGAAAAGGGAGCAGGTAATTCTGATTAAGTCATCACGAAACTAGCAGTAAATTGAGCTGTTCAAGCTTGATTGTTTTTCATCCTTTCATATAAGAAAGTGGTTGAAGATATATTTTGATCGCTGATTAAGATTTGTATACAAGGATGATAATTTTATGTATTCACAACAGCCAATAGATATTTTGATTGCTGATTGTCATTGGTATCTAAGGACGATAATTTTCTGTTTTGACTACAGCCATTAGAGTCCACTCCCTGGACCCCAACTGCACCAGCCCCTCGCTCATCGGCCAAAGTTTCCAACATTAGTACAGGGCGGCGAAGACTAGAATCAGATAATCCTCTTGCACAATCAGTTCCAAACTTTTCTGATTTAAGGAAAGAAAATACAAAGCCCTCTTCTGGAGTTAGCAAAGTAGCTGTTAGCAAAATACCTGCTCGCTCACAGGTCAGAAGCTATTCCCGCAGCAAGAGTAGTAGTGAAGAGGCAACAATGGTCAAGGAAGAGAAGTCACGGCGTTCTCAGTCCTTGAGGAAAAGTTCTGCTAATCCTGTAGAATTCAACACCTTGTCGTCAATGAACTCTGATGGGGTTGTCTTGGTGCCATTAAGATTTGACAAAGAGCAAACTGAGCAAGGCCTTTTTGACAAATTTCCAGAAACTGTGGAGTCAAAATCCTTTCTTAGGAAGGGTAATGGGATAGGTACCGGTTCTGGAGTTAGTATTTCTAAGCTAAAAGGTTTCACGGGATCTGAGACCATGAACATTGAAGAAGAATTTGACGAATTGGCCTTTGAGGCAGAAGATATGGCCAAGGAAGAAGAAGAAGATGAAGAACTTGAAATGATGTCAGCTGAGGATGATGTTGATATGGATAATGGAAAACCAAGATCCAGTCAGGAATCTGATAAGTCTAGTAACTCAGGGTTTGATAATGTCAATTCTGTAAGATCTGTTTCTCAAGCAGACCCCACATCTGTTGCTATGTTGCCTGTTGCTGTGCCTTCAACATTTCATGCTGTGGGGTCTCTGCCAGACTCCCCAGGAGAAAGCCCCATGTCATGGAACTTACAGATGCACCATCCGTTTTCCTACCAACATGAGACCTCTGATATTGATGCCTCTGTAGACTCTCCAATGGGGAGCCCTGCTTCATGGAATTCTCATGGTCTTAGCCAAACAGATGTGGATGCAGCTCGAATGAGGAAGAAATGGGGAAGTGCTCAGAAGCCTATTCTTGCTACTAATTCATCTCAAAATCAGCCGCGCAAGGATATGACCAAAGGATTTAAACGGTTGTTAAAGTTCGGACGAAAAAGTCGTGGGACAGATAATATGGCTGACTGGATTTCTGCTACGACTTCTGAGGGAGATGATGATACAGAAGATGGGCGAGATCCTGCCAACCGATCATCAGAAGATTTGAGGAAGTCAAGAATGGGATTTGCACATGGTCCCGATGACAGCTTCAATGAAATCGAGTTCAATGAAAGGGGTGAGTTACATCCTTATGTCTTTTATCTTATGTTTCCTGCATGTTCCTAATTGAAGGTTTTATGCATGCTACCCCTGTGACTTAGAGCTTGTTGGAAACATGAAACCATCCGAGACTTAAACCTTCAATTCTCTTTGAAGTTGACGATGTTTTCTTTTATTTATAACCCTTTATTAGATTTTTTTTCCTTCTGATAAAAGAATGTAGAGCTGATTTTTAAAATTGTGCCGTTTGCAGTTCAAGCATTAAGCTCTATCCCTTCACCTCCGGTGAACTTTAAACTGAGGGAGGAGCATATATCTGGAAGCTCAATGAAAGGTGATTGCGTACCAATAATTTCATGTTTTTATTTTTATTAATTTTTAGTTTTTTTATTTTTATTGTGGCAGTAGTGCTGGCAACAAAGTTTCTATGCTAGCCCTGTTTTGGCAGATGAACCGGAAGCTGTGAAGAGCTCGTAAAACATTACGTGTATCGTTGACAGCTCCAGTTCACTTGTTGGAATGGGTTATAAATTTAGCTATTGCAATTGCTTAGAGCCATTCTGACAGGGACAATTATGTTCTATATCATTGACAGCTCCCAGATCATTCTTCTCACTCTCATCATTCAGAAGCAAGGGAAGCGACTCAAAGTTGAGATAAGTACCACTTAGACAATTACCCCATCACAAGTGCTTGGATCATTCAAGGTAAGGTGTAAAGGGTGATCAGTTATAAGATACAAAAAGATTGGTTAAGCACGATTCAGCCATCTAATATAAGATCGACGATGGGATTATGTATATGTTGGATTCACCAGGCTTGGTCATTTAGTTAGCTATATATGATAATAGTTGTGTTAAAAATGTGGTGTATATTCTATTGAACAATGAGTCGATTATTGGCCTAATGCAACTGTGGTTTTGGTAGCGTAGAGGCATTCTTTTTGCATCTCCAATATGGCGAGGTAGCCTTCTTGTGATGTATATCTGCACTTTTGTTAGAATGAGCAGTGTTGAGTGTTGACAGTTTAAGAAGAGTGAAATGATTATCCGGAATAGTAGCTTGTAATACAAACACTGCTTTTTCCGTTTTTCATTGTCATCTCCTTTCAGGTATTTTTCCTTTTTGATGAAGTTGATCTGCAACAAATTATGCATATAAAATAAGTTAAAAACTTCGACAGAGTTTATTGGAACTTGTATCAACTCTTATTGAGGAGTACGAAACTAACAGTCATTTATTATTAGCAATCTTTGTTTTGATAGATTCCAGCTAAGGATTTGTGTTTAGAATTTTAAATTTGTAAATTAGAAAACTGAGAAGCTTTATATTTGAAATGGCTATATGCAGTTATAGGGTTCCAAAAGAAAACTTACTCACTAGTCACGAGTCAATGGAGTCATGACTCACCTTGTTGCAGGTTTTGGTAATGCATTGTTGTGTATGATGCATCATCAGGCCTCAGGGACAGGGAGGGAATGGTTTGAAATTTGCTTGTCCTGTTCTTAATGAAATATTGACAGAGGAATTGGAAACTCTCTGTTGAGAGTTAAAATGCCAAAGCTTCATTCATAAGTCTAGCAATAGATCCAATGCCAAAGCTAGGATCTGACGCAGACTGGCAACAACACAACCGACGAAGCTGCTACACATTGATGTCGAGTAACCACAGCAAGGCCAAAGCCACCACCAAATCGTTGCCACAACTCACAAAACTGTCAGAGCAAGAGACTTCTTCTACCTTGAAAGTACGTAGGGATAACGTCTTGCGTAGGGTTGGATGCAACAACTGAAATCATTGCTGGGGCTGCTTCAGTGGGAGTAACTAGTCATGTAAATCCTACAATCATATTCACATTAAGTGGTACCTCCCAATGAAGATGTGGTGAACTTGAACGTTGATGGCGGGTTTGTTTCAGGTGCAAGCAATCCTGTTCCTGCAGTGACAAAAGCATATTGGGAAACATGGAAGTCCTAGTTGCTGAAGCTTTGGCACTCAGATAATGTCTTGGCGGTTAACATTTTCAACTTTATTTCTTAGATTATAGTGGAATGAGAGACTCCAAAATACTCATCGACAGTCTCAAGTCTCAACAATGATGGTAATGTGACATGGAAGATTAAACTGATTGTTCAAGATGTCAAGAACTTGGTCTCTGGATTTCATTCAATTCAATTCATTCATGTTATGGATAAACTATTTTAATTTGTCACTAATAACATTGCTATCTTGGGTCATTTGTGCTTGTCTTCAAGTATAATTAGTCTGGCATGGTTTTGTTAGAAGTTTTTCTTCATAGTTGTTGTTGTTCTTTGTGTTCATGAGGAAAATCCATCAAATACTATATTCAGATATTGTAAATATCACAAAGTTTCTGATTCACTATATGAAAACTGGCATTATGGCATATTAAACCAGCAGGGGCCAGGGGACACAACATTTTACATTACAGCTTAAAGGAAATTATGTCTTTAGCTGTCAATCGTCGTTTCCAACCATATTTGGTGATAGTAAATATGCAAGATTTCACAACGAGGCAAACGTTCACAAAATCCAAAGTGATCTGTAGCTGGGTCAAAAAACACAAGGTTGATCTGGTGCTGGTGATCGATCGAGCTCCACTCAGAAGTGATCAACGGAACAACCATTACTAAATTGGTCAAGTCATGAGCTAATGACAGTTGGAGCAACCTTGTCATGAGGGAAAGAGAGTTTTGTTCTTAATCTTGTTCTGCAGTTGGAAAATACCAACAGAAAGCCACCACCAAGAAGAGTACTCTAAGCAAAACGTCATGCATATACATTACAATACTCGCATGAAATAGAAAAAGTCATCTATTGTTGATTCTTTACCATTTCTTGAGTCGCACATTGACAACAAAGAAATCTCATTTTGCACTAGTGTTTTTCGTTACAATATTTTTTTAGTGATTTTTTTTACTATTTGTATGTTATTATTATTAATCTCAATACATTCAGCCGGCCTTTTTGTTTGCCCTGCATGCTGTCCATGCACTATGTTCAAGCAGCCTCTATGACAACACAGATTGTTAGGCGTTTTCTTAGGTACCAACTATGATTACCACATCATGCTTAATATTCAAATAGATACGTACGACTGATAAATTGTACAGTTGTTTAACTTGTACATAGGAAAACCAAATAATGCAACAAAAGAAACAAACTAATGCATACATTTACTTTGGTGTCTCTCTTGATCGAAACTCCTATTTGATAACTTCAAAATAGAGTCTTTGGATGATGTCGAGAATGTGCTACTTCAAGTTACTACAAAAGTTTGAACACACCAATATCTTACGAGTATATATGTACGTTCTCTAGAAGATGAATCCTACGAATATCACAATTTGGTTTACCTCAATGTAAATAAATTGTTGAACTTAATTACATAGTATTTTTTTCCTAATCAAGTTCACTCTAACCGGATCTAATTAAGTTGTAACTGCTGGTAGTACTCCATAGTTCATTATAATCGTTACATCATATTAATGAAGTTCTTCTCATATAAAAGAGATTATTGTAATAGTTGAGGTATAAATTATTAGCTAATACAAGAAATACACAGCAAATGCCATATGGTCATTTATAATCTGAAGAGAAATGGTGCTGCTATCAATAATATTTAAAGCATTGGTTACATGACAAACCCTAAGCTTAGAAAACAAAAGAAAAATTGACTTAAGTTTTGCATAACTTAAACTAATCCATATCGTCCATATAGCATCTGATCACACTAAAAACCAGACGGATTCAACAAAGTCTTTGATCCTCTAAATAGCCAACAAAACACTTTCAGACAGCTAATCTTTACAGAAATTGCCTACACGTACATACTTTGTTCATGTATCGTCTTCAATGAAAACAATGTAGTACAGTATATACTCATAAGGCATTCAACCTTTCTTCTTCATTTTCCTTCCTAAACTTTCCCGCTTTTTTCCATTCATGGCTTCAGACTCCTCATTCGAGCTGGAAAACTCTATTTCCGGCCACCACCCACATTACACCACCCCCTTGGAAGGCTCGTCTCGTTATGGCTCCCGCTCGTTCACCCCGATCAGCTCCGCTCACTCGAGAACTCCCAGGAGGTCTCGCCACCCCACTCCAAGTACACCTTTCGCCTCCGACAATGACATGTCGTGGCAAGGCGAGATCTCCTGGCAGTTTGAGCCGACGGGGTGGGAGGAAGCTCGCAACTTGGGCTCGGCTATGAGCCCATGGGCCACCGCGAGCACGTCCTCGCGACAGGCCCAGCGAGCACACCGATCAGCAAATTACTACTACCTCTCCCGCACCACTGGCGGGTTTCGTACCTCATCAAACCAATATAACGAGTACTCCAACTATGGTGCTGCCACAGATGGGAGGCTTGAGCTTAAGAGCTACGTTGCTAGGGACAATGAAAGCTCAGGGTTTGGGAGGAGCAGTAACAATTATGGGGAGCAGAGCAAACCCTTTAAAGCAGTTCCTCCAAGGTTGGAGCGTATCAAAGAAGCTGCTGGGAGTGGGAATTTCAGTGGCAGTGGCCCTTTGGCTAAGAAAGATTTGCTTGGTTTGATTGGATATCAAACAGCAGAGGATGATGATGAAGATGTGAGTTTGGATCACAGTGGACACCATGGTCATGGCTTATCACATTTTGGCCATGACCCTGGTGGTCATGATCATAGGTCATCACACAAAGGACATGATCATGGGTTATCACCCATAGGTCAACATGGTGGCCATGGGTTGTCACCATTGGGTCATCATGGTGTCCAAGGGTTGTCACCAATGGGGCACCGTGGCCATGGGGAACCAACACATGGTCACGACACGTGGCCACAATCTATTACTAGTCATTATATTGATGATGAGAGTGATCAGGGTTCTGGGTTTGATGATGATGGTGAGGACGATGCAAGGCCAGTGAAGCAAGTTGGGTTGTTTAGCTTGTTCAAGTATTCAACAAAATGGGATATGTTTCTGGTGTTTTTGGGTTGTGTTGGTGCTCTTATCAATGGAGGGTCTCTCCCTTGGTATTCTTATCTCTTTGGAAAGTTTGTGAATAAGATTGCTATAGAATCACAGGAAGCTGACAAAGGCCCCATGATGAGAGATGTAGAGAGGGTATTACTTCATACTTTCTGCCCAGTGTTTATTTTTAACTATCTGTCAAATATTTCTGTTGATCATATGTAGCTTGGATTGATGTTGGAAGCTCATTTCTTTGTTCCTCTTTTGCATATGATTTCAGATATGCCTGCTTATGACTGGATTAGCTGCAATAGTAGTAGTTGGAGCATATATGCGTAAGTTTGATTTACATCCTGATGAACATTCCTTTTCCCCATTTGTATCCTTTTAATGAGTATTCTTTTTGGTTCAAATGTTTGTATGATATTCAATTTTGTCAAAGATGTATATAACTATATATATTAAAATTTAAAACCAGTTTATCTCTAATGAATTTGCAGAGATCACTTGTTGGAGAATGGTGGGGGAGAGATCCGCTCAGAGAATAAGAAGAGAATATCTAAGAGCAGTTCTGCGACAAGACATTACTTTCTTCGATACTGAAATTGGTGCTGGTGATATTATGCATGGAATTTCAAGTGATGTTGCTGCAATCCAAGAAGTTATGGGGGAGAAGGTTAGTTCTTTTGCTTCTCTAGATTTGACTTGATACATCTTTGTCACTTGACAAGCATTAGTAACTAGTTTTGTGTTTTGAACTTTTGATACATTTGATCTGAAAATTCTATATAACTGCAGATGGCACTTTTCATCCACCATTTATGTACCTTCATATGTGGATACATAGTTGGGTTTATAAGGTCATGGAAAATATCTCTAGTAGTCTTATCAGTCATACCATTGATGATGTTCTGTGGTATCGCTTACAAGGCTGTTTATGTTGGCCTGACCACAAAAGAAGAGGTAAAAGGCACAAAGAATAATATGCCAAAGCTTATTACAATGTCAACATTACTTGAGCATTCCATTGATATTTTTTTTTCTGTGCTTTTTTTCAAAGGTTTCTTATAGGACAGCTGGTAGTGTAGCTGAGCAAGCTATTGGTTCAATCAGAACCGTGCTTTCCTTTGTTGCTGAGGATCATTTGGCTGAAAAGTATGCTGCATTACTTGCCGACTTGGTGCCTTTTGGAGCAAAGATTGGCTTTGCTAAGGGTGCAGGAGTTGGAGTTATCTATCTTGTTACTTATTCTACATGGGCATTGGCTTTCTGGTATGGTTCTATTTTGGTTGCTAAGGGTGAGATCACCGGGGGTGCTGCCATTGCTTGTTTCTTTGGTGTAAATGTCGGGGGAAGGTAATACTCTAGCTTGTCATTGATGGTTATAACTTGTATCTGTTTTCTTGACACATGTTTAATATGATGATAAATTTAATTTCTGCAGGGGCTTGGCTTTGTCACTGTCATACTTCGCTCAGTTTGCACAAGGCACGGTAGCAGCAGGCCGAGTATTTGAAATTATAGATAGGGTTCCAGAAATAGATCCCTACAGCCCAGTAGGTAGGAAACTATCAAATGTTCGAGGAAGGATTGAATTTAAAGGCATTTCTTTCGCATACCCTTCTCGGCCTGACACTCAAATTCTTCATTCACTAAATCTGGTCATTCCATCTTCAAAGACACTAGCACTTGTGGGCGCTAGCGGAGGTGGAAAGTCCACCATCTTTGCTCTTATAGAGAGGTTCTATGACCCTATCAAAGGTATCATAATCTTATGTTACAAGACAAATATGGATCATCAGTTGGAAACTTAGAATAACTCTTGTTCATTCTCTAATTAGGTTTCTGAATAATTTTTTTTGCAGGTACAGTAACATTGGATGGTCATGATTTAAGGTCACTTCATGTGAAATGGCTAAGGAGTCAGATAGGCATGGTTGGTCAAGAGCCAGTGCTCTTTGCCACTAGCATTTTAGAAAACGTGTTGATGGGGAAAGAGAATGCCACCAAGAAAGAAGCAATTGCTGCCTGCATTGCTGCTAATGCTGACAACTTCATTTCTGGCCTCCCATATGGCTATGACACTCAGGTTCAGTAACATATCCACCTTAATTTGTTTGATCACATTCAAATCAATAAAAATTTAAATGGTGGAAGTCATGGTGTAATGCTCACTTCAAATGTCATACTTGGCAGGTTGGAGACAGAGGAACACTGCTCTCAGGTGGTCAGAAACAAAGAATTGCATTGGCACGAGCGATGATCAAGGACCCTAGAATCCTTCTCTTGGATGAGCCTACCAGTGCCTTAGACCCTGAATCCGAGACTGTAGTCCAACAGGCTATTGACAAAATCTCCTCAGGCCGGACAACTATTGTAATTGCTCACAGGCTTTCAACTGTAAGAAACTCTCATGCCATTGTTGTTCTTGATGGTGGCTCTGTCATTGAGATTGGTAATCACCGCCAGCTCATGGAAAAAGCCGGGGCGTATTATAGCCTTGTTGAGCTTGCTTCTGATGGGGTGACAAAACCTTCTTCAAAACAATATGAGACTAGAGTTGGCACTGAGATTTCAGGGTTTGACAAGTCAGCTTATGATGTATCAAAATCAACATATATGCAAGATAGAAAGCAAGTAGAGGTGAAAGAGGCGCAAAAACCAATTCCAAGAAAGGTTCAGCTGTCAGATGTATGGTTGTTGCAGAGGCCTGAGCTCCCAATGCTGCTAGTTGGATTTCTTTTGGGCATGCATGCAGGTGCAATTCTATCTATCTTCCCTTATATTCTAGGCCAAACACTTGAAATATATTTTGGTAAAGATCCATCAAAGATCAAATCAGGAACCGCGCCCCTTTGTTTAGTACTTGTTGCACTTGGCTTTGGGAATATACTCTTCATGACAGGACAACAAGGCTTGTGTGGCTGGGCTGGAACAAAGCTCACAATGAGAGTGAGAAACCTTCTTTTTCGTTCCATTCTTAAACAAGAACCTGGTTGGTTTGATTTTGAAGAAAACTCAAGAGCAGTACTGATCTCAAGGATCACAATGGATTCTGTGCTTTTTCGTGCCGTCCATGTTGATCGATTATCAGTCATGTTTATGGGGTTGAGTTCAGCTATGGTTGGATTGGGTATATCCTTTTTCCTTGAATGGAGGCTAACTCTTTTGGCTGCTGCTCTCACTCCTTTTACTCTTGGTGCAAGTTACTTGACCTTGATCATAAATATGGGCCCCAAACTCGACAATGATGCTTATGCCAAAGCTAGCAATATTGCTTCTGGTGCAATTTCAAACATAAGGACGGTTGCAACATTTTCTGCTCAAGACCAGTTGATCAAGTCCTTTGATAGTGCTTTATCAGACCCAAAGACCAAATCAATGAGAAGATCACAAATAATGGGCCTAGCACTCGGTTTCTCTCAAGGTGTTATGTATGTAGCTTACACCTTAACTCTCCTGTATGGTGCTTTCCTCATGAAAGAAAACAAGACAAATTTCGGTGATGTATACAAAATCTTTCTTATTCTTGTTCTGAGCTCATTTTCTGTTGGACAATTAGCCGGTCTTGCACCAGACACATCCATGGCTGAAACAGCAATTCCAGCAGTTTTTGATATCATGACTCGTAAGCCGTTGATCAGCAGTGGAAGAGGAAAAGATAAGAAGATTGAACGGTCAAAGCTTTTAGATATTCACTTCAAAACGGTGACATTTGCATACCCTTCAAGGCCTGAGGTAACTGTGTTGAATGAGTTTTCACTCAAGATAAAAGGTGGTAGCACAGTGGCATTGGTAGGTGGAAGTGGATCAGGAAAGTCAACTGTCATATGGTTAATACAAAGGTTTTATGATCCAACTCAAGGGAAGGTGATGATGGGGGGAGTGGATTTGAGGGAGACTGATGTGAAGTGGTTAAGAAGGCAAATAGCTTTAGTGGGTCAAGAGCCTACATTGTTTGCTGGCACTATAAGAGAGAACATTGCTTTTGGTAACCAGAATGCTTCATGGGCTGAAATCGAAGATGCTGCAAGAGAAGCTTACATTCACAGCTTCATTAGTGGCCTCCCTCAAGGCTATGACACTCAGGTATATATTTTTAAACTTACAGAAACTGTACTAATTCTTTTTATGCAGTGTGATTTATTTATGTGGTACTAACTCTCTTTCCTACCTACCACAGGTTGGTGAGAGCGGCGTTCAGCTATCTGGGGGGCAGAAGCAAAGGATTGCCATAGCCAGAGCTATACTGAAGAAATCAAAGATACTACTTCTAGATGAGGCAAGTAGTGCACTAGATTTGGAATCTGAGAGACATATACAAGATGCACTTAGGAAAATCAGCAAAAGGGCTACGACAATCATAGTCGCTCATCGGCTTTCTACTATCAGGGAAGCTGATATGATAGCAGTTATGAAAGATGGTGCCATCACTGAATATGGGAGCCATGATACACTAATGACTTCTCATCTTAATGGCGTGTATGCTAGCTTGGTGCGTGCAGAAACCGAAGCCAATGCATTTGCTTAAGCCATCCAGGGCTTTCTGAGTGGAGAATGACTGTAATTGCTTGTAGTTATAGAGAACTAAAGTCCAGTTTTAAGTAATTTGATCATCTTCCATCTTCTGATATGAGGGATTGTAATTGATATACCAGCATATACCCAATTTGGAAGGAGATTTTGTATGAGCATGTCATATATGACATACATCTCACAACATGTTGCTATTAGTATTTATATTTTGTGTTTACTTGGGTTGGTACCTACCAACCTAAGTAAATTGTTTACATTATTTTCCAGAATAGCAAGGTAAATTGTTTTATAAAGGGGGCTTACTTTATTCTTAGGACACCCTCTTTTTAAGAAAACAAAGGGATCAATGAATAGGTGTCTCTACTTGTAAGCCACAGTTCCATGCATGCCAGAAAATCCCTTACAAATCCTATGAGACACAAAGCAAATAGCTAGACATGGAACTGTGGGTCTGTGGTCTCTACCTCTTAAAAACTAGCTAAATGAAAAGGCATTTTGTTATCAAACTGTGATCATATAATCATGGCTCCGATTTGCTAATTTTCAGAGAATGACATAATTTATCTATGTTTCAGATTGAATCCCATATCGAGGAACTCTAACAAGCAATTTTCTTTGCTTCTTCTCTCTAAAAAGACAACCATTTTAAAGAGATTTTAGGAAGGAGACTCATTTCTTATTGTTTCACTTCTGTATCTAATAAAACCATAAGGCTGGGATTATGAAGTTGAATGTGATGTTTGACTGATCATGATGTCCTTGATAGATGCCTTATGTTTATCCAAAGTAGGTATGCCTAATATTTATAACATTACTTGTGATTTACGTTTACAATTCTGGTCATTTCCTCTAATGCTCTTAAATTGGTCAATTAAAAAGCTGCTTGTATGGATTTACAGCTTTTGAACTAGACATTCTAATCGTTCTCACCTTTCTAAATGGCTCCACTCTCATCAGAAGCTTAAAAGTTAAAAGGGAACTGCATTCAGGAAGAGACTCACGACCTAATGAAGAAAGTTAATCATAAGCAAGAGGGTAATCCATCACAATACTCTCTATTCATGGTGGCCCATTTGTCCCTTTATCATTTCACCCCAAAAGGAGAGGGAGCCATAAAATTCTCACATGCATATATTATCTCTTGGCTTTCAAGCCAAGAGGAGATGATGGTTACTTGCCTGCCATGCAAAGCTAAGAAGTTCTTTTGCTCAATCCAAATTCCACCACCAGCAAACACTGTTTCAATCTGAAGCTATATTCTATACTTCATCTTTATGCTGAAATCTTTCTTTGATTTCGAAGACCCTTTTCAATCTATGTAGTGCAACCTTCTCTTGGCTCTTCTTTATGCTCCCAATTTCAGGTACTTGTCATCTCTCTCCACGATCTATTGCATCATTGTGCACATACAAGGTTATAGCTCACAGAATTCTTCAGTACTAGAATTTGATTCTATATATTGTGATATGTACTAGCTTATTTTTCGATGAAATTGTAACCTCATAATTTTCTATTTTGTTCTGTGAGGATTTTGTTTTTGATGGGCAGTTGAAATGGATTTGTCTAATTTAAGGCATTTGCCTTCCACTAAACTTAGAATTTTGGACAAATTTATAAGGATTTCATGCCCCTTATGTGACATGAATTTATTCCATGAAGTAGACACAAGATGATCACTAATACCATAAGTTCTACTGGATCAACCAGGTAGAGTTTCTCAAATTTCAATTACAAGAAGAAAAAGTAATGGCCTCCCTTACACCAGGAGTACTACTAAAGCTTCTTCAGAGCATGAACTCCAACATAAAGGTTCTTGGGGAATATCGGTCAGTCCTGCTACAAGTTATTAGTATTGTCCCTGCCTTGAGTGGCTCAGAACTTTGGCCTAATCAAGGCTTCTTTGTAAAAGTCTCGGATTCTTCTCATTCGACTTATGTCTCCCTCTCAAAGGAGGACAATGAGCTTATATTGAACAATAAGTTGCAGCTTGGCCAGTTCTTCTATGTTGATAGACTGGAGGCAGGAACACCAGTTCCCATTCTTCAAGGGGTCAGGCCAGTTCTGGGACGACACCCTTTTGTGGGGAACCCGAAGGACTTGATGCAAATGGTGGATCCATCCGAGAGTCCAGTCCAAGCCGATGATCATGGAGGAAGCAATAGTTTGAAACCAAGGGAGTCCTCTGATGGTAAAGAAGAAACCTCAAGACAAAAGATTGTTATTAAAGAGGAAAAGACAGCTGTTGCATCTAGGTACATGCAAGGTTTTTCGACATCAAATTCAAAAGCTAACTCGCAAGATTGTAGTGGAAGTGGGAAGCAAAATGACAATGAGAGTGGTGGTAAGAAGGTTGGCATGACAAAAGGCAAACAGCAAGAGCTTAATGGTCAGGTATGACTTGTTCTCACCCCTTTTTCCTTCTCAGAAACAGAATACAGCTAGGACTTAGGACTCAAATATGCTTGGATTATAAACTATAGAGCAAATACTTCTGTTGATTCTTTAAGAACCTTTTGTCATCTTTGGAATTTGGAGGCATGCAAGATTGTAATAAAATTGTTGCTGATACATACTGGAATATAATGCTATTGCAATATTCCCTTTTATCCAACTACAGGCCAGACTACAGGCCAGATTTGTAATGTGCTCATTTGTACTAGTGTTACAGGCACGATCGATAACTCCTTCCAACAGCAGAGCTGGTGCACTTTTATCAAAACCGGAAGCAGCTGCATCAAACACCAAGCAGACTGCTGTGCCTTCTAAGAGAACTTCTGAAAAACGTGCTTCAAGCAAACAGGAAAACATAAATTATAACTGTTTGTCAAACCGGAAAGAGAAAACTCTTCCACCAGAAGTAGCTTTGTGGGGTTCTCTGCCGGCTAACTTATTGAAGCCCGGAAAGGTACATACAATTACTAGTATCCGCACATTTTTTCTTCATCATACTAACAAGTCTAAAAATCAAAACTATGGTTGCTACTCACTTCTACCAGTACAAATGGTGAAGCAACAAGATGCTTTTCTTATGTTCCATTATGATTTTTCAAGGGAATGCTTAGAAGGCGAAATTTAGCTTCTTTGGTTGCAGTAGAAGCTCAGAAAGAAGCATCTAGAGCTGCAACTCTTGTCAAATGTCTCAGGTAATCATAATTTTTAGTATATAACAGTCCATACCAACAGCTTACATTTACGGATCATAAATAAAATGTCTGCCACTGTGAAAGTTCTTACTTAAATCTTTACTTACAGTATCTTTGCCGATCTATGCTCATCTGCATCACCACAAAATCCCCACCTCTCACTCACCAAGTTTTTCAGACTCCACCAGCTCATTGACCAACCAAATATTGCAGCTCCTTTAAAGGATAAATTAACTCCTTTAACTACAAAACAGCTGCCTCCAGATATCGGAAAGTTCAGCAAAAGGAGTGGCACAATTCATGGTCAAAGTGCATTGAAGCCTCCAAAGCTCCCCATCGAGTTAAGTGAAGCAGAGAAACTAGAATGGGCTAAAGGAGAGAGTACAAAAGGGATAGCAGAACTACAAGAACTTCTCTTAAATGAAACAAGGTCTTGGTTCTTGAAATTCTTGGAGGCAGAACTAGATGCTGGTGGCTTTCATCTGAATACACAAGAGAAGAAAGGCAAGGAAAGTGCAGCGCGACGGAATGAGCCAGACAATCATATTGCTGTGACATTGTCACAGCTGAAAAATTCAAATGAGTGGTTGGATAAACTAAAAACTAGTCTGAGTTCAGAGAGCAGTGGATTGGTGGAGACAGTTGACAGGTTGAAACAAAAAGTATATGCTTGTTTACTTGTTCATGTGGAGTCTGCTGCTTCAGCTCTCGAAAATAGATAAGATCACGTTTGATTCAACAAAAAGGATGGTTTCCAGGTCTTTATTGGCCTCTGAATAAGTTATTACATTTAAGGTAATATGGATATATTCCCAACTAAAAGTCATTAAGTATTGTTGATGAACTTGTGGTAATAAAACTACTTATGGATATTGTGTCTGTATAAAATAAAAAGCAATTGAATGTCTGTACTAATCTTTGAATGACATATGAAACAGTGATAACTGGTAAGAAAGTTACTTACGTATATGATGTTAGGGCAGTGCAGCATTGCAGAACAAGAATTTGTTTCGGTTATATAGAGACTTGATACAATCATCAGATAAATGAGTTGCAATGTACAGAATGAGCTACCCAGAACAGTCTGTTTATCACTGAGTTGAACCTTGTGCATCAAAGGGAGAGAGTCCAAGGTGGAGAGCTAGAGCACATGCGAAATTCTCAGATCGATATTCATGATGCTGATATATCTAGCATGTGCCCTGCTTCTCCAGCATGGTTCATTCACCCTATCTAGCTTCACTGGTGACTTAATGATCGATCAAGAACACTGGTTGTGCACCTCAATTGTTAATGGAGCTTAAAATGAGAAACATGGTACACATGTGAGTGATTATAAAGGATTTTCTTTGTGGCAAATTGTACTCGAACTCTGTGGAAATACCTAACCTTGCTCAAGGGTAATTAGCTTTAAAATGGATCCCACCTGTTACTATTAGGTTGGCAAGCATTTTGTTGGTGGTAGGGTTGTTGCTCTTCTGGTATGGTTTAACTTATAAAATAAGTATTTTGTTTATTGTTCTTTAAGCAAAGCCAGAGGAATGTTGAGCCAATATTAACCAACTGAACTTTGCTCAAGTGACCGTTGAAGTTTGGCTGCCAAAAGAAAGGATGGTTCTTCTATTGTCCTCAATAAAAATGGGATTTAGAACGAAATGCCAGCTTAAAGTAGTACCTAAGCTATGGCAGACCACCCACCATGGCCAGCAGGCCAGGTCGGAGATATAGGACTTTCTTCAAGATTCATCATTATGACTTAAGAGTTTATGAAGAAAAAATACAGATACCAAAGAGATACAGTCAACTTGAATAACGTTTATATGATTTATGATGATGGTAGCGATAGGTTACCAAAGAGATATTGGAGTTTCAGATCTTTTGTATAGGGAGTAGCATTTGCCATTAGCAATTAAACTACTCCTACCAATATAAGTATTCTGCTTCAATTTACAATTTTACATTCGTTCACAATTTCCCATCATCCATTAGGTAGATGGGATTATAAACAATCCTCATTCCAATAGTTAAGAAATGAGAAATTTTGAATGGTGGGCATCTTTTTATGTCAACAAGAAAGATGGGGCTGAGTACGAACCTGTATGAATGAACTAATGACCTACTTCAAATGACAATGCTTGCTGCAACATAAAGCTCTTTACCAGATATTAACACAAAGTCACAAACTGTCGTTACAATCATACATGTGGATTAGAGCAACTCTAAACGAGAAAAGACTGCAACATATACAAGCTGAAAGGTTGGGGAAAGTCAATACTCTCTGAAAGTAAGATTCAGGCGGCCAGGCCGGAGATTTGTTGCATCCAGTAAGGCCGTAGGAGCAGTATTTTGCTGTATAGATTCTACACCGTGAAAGATATGTCTTGATTGTCCACCAAATATAAGAACATCTCCTGATTTCAGTGTTACCTTCTTAGCCAGTTCAACACCCCTTTGATCACCATACAAGAATTCAGCAGCATCTCCAATGGAAAAAGAGACAACAGGCAAACCTCTCTTGAGACTTTGATCACTTTCATCACGATCCTGTATGAAGCACGGCCACAAGATGTTATGAGTTAGTTAAACGCACTCGTGAAGTTACAAAACAATAGTTTTGTAATGGTTTAAAAACAATGGGCGAGGAATTCGATCACACGGAAGTCCTTCTAGAGCCTGCTTAGCATACAACAACTATGGTAACATGGGCAAGATTACTTCTGTACTGACCTGATGGAGACCTAGTCGCCCAGTTGATGAGTAGAAGTTCACAAGGCAAATGTCTGGGGTCATCGGAGGAAGTATGTCTTCAGACTTGCAAGCTTTAGTGGTCTTTTTAATAAGGGAATGGGATTCCTTGAGTGCATTTTCAACTAACTGAAAGAAAACACCAGGAATACATGGAGGTTTATCACCATCATGAGGGCGGTGATCTCCATATTTGCTAGTCTCAGGATCCCAATTCTTACCAAGGCACATCATCTTCAAATTAAGCTTTGCTCCATCACGGTAACCAGGTTGATAGAAACCTCCAGGACCCAAACCCAAGTCTCGGCATAGCTTCACTATCATGATCTAAAGACAGCGAAAAACAGAAAATATGTCACAATCAATAAAGTACTGAGGGATTTTCAAATATTATTCACATGGATTCAGATTGGTAAAAGAATGTATGTTGTTGGAAGTAACAGTTTTATGGTAATCATAAATCCCTAGAGAAATCTCCAAATATTCATTACTTATCTTCATTACTGAACACTAATGAGAGGTTCTTAACGAAATATTCTCAGGGGAGGAGGATTAAAATGCAATAGTATCACTGGAAACAGAGAAAGTAAAGAAGCAAAAAGCAGCACCTGGTCACTTGGAGAAATGTAACTTTTAAGAAGAACCAATCCAGACTGTAAAATTTCACTTGGTTGTTCCATGGAGCACTTGATTTCATTCCTCCTTTCTCTATTCCTTACAAGCAGAGAAGTCTTTAGCTTAACAGCACCACCAGCTTTGGTTGGGCACAAATCAAAAGGAGGGTCAACAGCTTTGTTTTCAGAAAGCTCTGGTTTCTGATGGCCAAATTGACTCTTGATTACGAAAGGCTCATCTTTGGGTTCAGATTTAGATGGCATAGAGTTGTCACTATTCCCTATCATCTTCCAAGAGTTCTCTCCAATCTGCATTCTCTCTACTCCCTTATGCAAATTTTGGGAAAGATCAAGAGTAGACAATTGAGAAATGTCCCCTTTACAGCCTGAATTGGAGGCAACCGGGCACTTCACTTCTTTTGGATTAATTTCCACAGGCTCAGTTGAATTATGTCCCTCCTTCAGTCTATCAGCACAAGAAACAGCATCTTTTCTTTCAGACGGTTCTGAACTACTGGTAGGTTTATGCTTGGTATACTTTGAAGAGCTACACAGAAACTCGTCCCGGGGACTTCCCATTTCACCTGTCGACACACCCTCCTTATTACCCGAAAAGTCATTAGCAGAAGGTCCGTAAATTCCACCTCCAGGCTGTTGTTAGATTGATCCACATAAACAAAAACCATTTGATCAGCTCAACTCCATAACCATGTACAAGATAAAATAAGATACCCAGTGTAAACTTCAAATGGGACTTTCTTCAGATCACTTTGCAATCAAAGTTTGTTAAGCCACCAATAAATACAGAAAGAGAAGTCAAACTACTCTTTCAACTAAACAAACTGAATTTAACATCCTAACTAAGTACTGCGCTTCATCATAACTCATTCAAGTACAGACCCGGGAACTTAAAGTACAGAATCAACTCCAACCAAAACCACCATAGTTGGCAAAACACCAATGCTAAAGTACCCAATTCTAAACAATACAAGACCACATGCTTAAATACTCTCACAATCAAACCCATTTTTCATAGCTCATTCTAAGCAAAACCCAAATTCTCAACTATTCTAAACCCTAATATACGAAAAGCTCCAAACTTTTCAACCATGATACACAGCAGTCCTATATATCATCAAAAACCTACAGATTTAACGCATGCAGGTAACAATGAACATCTACTATTCACATTCAAACAGTAACAAACAAAAAACCAATAACAAAAAAGAGAGAGACTTCACTGTTTTACTTGAAAATTTTCCAAGAAAGTAAGAGAAGCAGGGCATGAGTAAAATAAACAGGTGAATTGAAAAGCCCCAAATTGCTAGGGTTTAGTGAATTACAGGAGCAAAGCGATGTGGCTGAGAATGTGGAGAGTCTCGGGGGTTCGCAGGGCCTTGGCCGCGATTCGCAGGGCCTCGTCCGCCTCGTGGGCTCCATCCTCGACCTTGATCGCGATTCATGGAGGTGATCAACTTGGCGGGAAAGTTTCACGGTGGCGTTCGGAAGAAATAGGAAGACAAACCTGACAAGTGAGGAGAGAGAGAGAGAGAGAGAGAGGGGAAATGGAGGTTTATATAGGAGGAGATTCTTTACCTTCTTCTTTTGTTGGGAAAAGAGAAAAAATTATTGCGAGACCTTTCGGTTACAAAGTAAAAAAGAAGAGGGGCTTACACTTTACACCTTCTTCTTCGTTACTTTTTTTTCTTTTTGGGACCTCCAATGTCAAGAACTTGGGGATCAAGACCGGTGTCTTCTATTTCTCATGTCATTTTTAAAGCATCTCTTACAGCTTATTCATAATTTTTTTATTATAAGAAAGTAAAAATTAGAGCTTTAAATCATTTTTTTTCTTTAACTCCAACAGTTTCTATATTTTAGAGATTTTATAATCATTTTTTAAATTCTTCCCTTAAATTTTAGAGTTTGCTACAAATATAAGAAATTTAGCATTCGCTCTCATCATATTTCCAATTTAAAAAAAAGTTTTATGGATTCGGTTGGAGCAAAACAACCAAAACCCAAAATTAAGAAAATCAAGAATATAAAAAAACTGTTGGAGTTGCTCTATAACAAAAGATGCTATCACTTTCCACTTTGTTAAGGGAACAAATTGAGCAAGGAACTAGAATAACTTTGGCCTAAAGTAATTAGGATGTCCAAGACACATATGAAATTGCATTGAAAAGAGTGCAATGCAATGAAAAGAGTGTGTGGAAGACTAGCGCTGCTAAAAGTAGTTATGTCAAGATTGATAGGAGTTCGTGGAGTCGTCTGCATTGGTCCGGCCCCAAATGAAGGTTTGACTGAGTTTAACTACAAGGGCAGAGTAGTCATTTCGTTGGTAGAGTAGACGCACGAACGAGGAGAAAACCAGCGATGAAAGTGAGGATTTTGATCAATATCAGATCGTAACAGCAGCACTCATGAGAGGCAAGAGAAAAGAGTAGACGCACAGACGATGGTTTATAGCCACAGTATCAAATCAAAACAGAGTTGAGGTGAGGTGAGAGAAAAGAGACGACTCATCAATTCATAGGGTTGAAACCCAGGAACACAATTGCGTAGGGGGATTCACAACACATTTTCACTGTTTAATCAAATTGCAAAATAAGTACCAATCAAACCAGGATACCCGAAGCTGAATATGACAACGAAACGAGGGCTCCTCAACCCACTTTGTTCCCAGATACCCGCCACCTCCGTTCATACTTTTTCCATTCTTCTCTTCTCTAACAGATGAGTACTACAACGAACAAGAATGAGGAAGACACAAGACGAGCTGCCCCTAGGTGTTCAAAACAGCTCGAAACCCTCCCCCAGTTTGGCTACTAACCCTCTCCAAACCAACCATTTTAGGGGCACAAATACGGTCCTAGGCCTTTTCACTCTTCCGACGCGTTTTTGTTACTTTTTTTTCTTTTTCTTTTCACGACCAACTGACGGCATCTCTAGACGGCTCCCACATGTGGTTCACACTCCGCCACGTCACAGCGCGCCGCCTAAGCCGAATGGACCAATTTGAGGCCGGACCAATACAGACTACTCTAGAGTTCGTACATGATTGTACGCGACTTGGCTATTCAGAAAAGGACTGCATATTTGGCTTCATTTATGCTGATGGGTGATGCATCTAGTGAGGCGTTGACTACTTCTTTGGTAAGTATTATGGTTCCACCAAAGAAGATTAGTGAGAATTGAACTCTTTTTCTTTCTTTCTTTCTTACTTTTATTAACCGCACAAACTTCCATCAGTATGTCAAATCCACTGAACATAACACTACTTGGCAACATCGTGTCGTTGTTTGAAACTACATGATCATTATTCATGAAAGACATGAGACATATATATCCTTCTATGTAACCCTCTTCAAAGACATTATTGTGAAAACAATAGTGTTACATTCTGCAATTTAATTATAACTTCTTAGGCTCGAACAACATGAACAATAGTGAAAAATAATCGGACAACCTACAGACAATAAATACATAGATTCTTCGTGGTTTGTGGCAGTGTAGGGCAATGGCTGTGGGTTTGTGGCTATGGAGATTCGAGAGCTGCGGTAGCAGCGCGACGGACTTGCAGATCCGGTGGTGGTAGTCTTGTTGATTGTGCGACTGGGGCTGTAAGTCGGCTTAAGCCGCTCGTGTTCAATTGTTGTAATGCTACCGACCCTCAAGAATACCTAATGCAACTGATCCTCAAAAACGTGTAATGCTATTGAACCTACTGACTCTCAGCAATGTCGTACGTAATTTACCGGTTAACAGATTTTGTTAGTTAAAATGGATGAAAAATTGGCAATAATAAAAAGCAGGCTTCCTAGTGGTAATTTGAGCATTTCCAGCAGCATTGATAAATTAAAAAAAATTAAAGATTTATCAATTTTTAAATGAATCTTTGCTCCAGCAGTATACTTAAGAAGTTGAAAAATTTAGAAATTGATAGAGAAAATTGATAAATTTATCAATCTTTGGGAGACAATTTAACTAAAACTTAGCTAATGTATACAATTTAGCAATACTACTGGAGTAAAAGTTTAAAAATTGCTGTTGTAAATCTAAATGTTGATAAATTTAGCAATAAATTTAACTGTACTGCTGGAGATGCTGAATAAAAAAATGGTAAGACACAAAGACTTGTAGTTGACCCATTTAGATGGGGGTTGCGACCCGACCCATCATGCTGTCCTTTTGAAATTCCACCTTCGCTTCCTTAATGTACAACCTGTAACGCAGAGATCGTAGATTTGATTACAACAAAACCAACCCCTCAATTATAAAACCCTAACATTCTCACCTCCGATTGCACCCTCCTCGTCCTCCGATCAACCCCATACCCAGGTATTTTCTCTCTAATTTATGCTGAATTACAGTTTCTGGGGCTCAATTTTCTCAGATTTATCATAAAGGTTTTGGCCTTTTCCAGTGTTGATGATGATTTGAGAGAAACCTGCGTGAAATTGGGTACTTTTGTGGACAATGGTTAAGGGGTTGGGTTAGATCTTTGATGCTTTGTGATTCATCAACTGGGTTTTGATTATGGGTGTGATTCTATCAATGCTATCAAAATTGGGTGTTTCTTAAAGTTGGTTGTTTTAGATATGGGTATTGGGTTTCTGTGACTATAAATTGTTCTTACATGTGGGTCTTTGATTGTTACAACTCAAGGTAGAACTGTTATTGGCATAGAAAAAGACTGCATGTTGAGCTTGTATAGGTAATTGACCGGTTCTGGGTGTGTTATCTAGCCGGAAAAGTTAAGTTTACGATTGAGAATAAGCAACTGCATGTGTTAGATTTACAGGCTGTGCTAAGAAATCCTAGAATTTTCGAATAGAGGGGACTTGCTTGATCCTTTTCTTGTTATCTACATCAACCAGTTTTCTCATTCGAAACCTGTGCTGGCAGGGTACATATAATTGTTACTTTTGCATTGCTGAGAAGTTGTGAAGCGAAGATGGTGAAGTTGACGATGATTGCTCGTGTTACTGATGGTCTTCCACTAGCAGAGGGACTGGATGATGGGCGTGATATTAAGGATTCGGAATTCTACAAACAACAAGTCAAGGCTCTATTCAAGAACTTGTCAAGAGGCCAGAATGAGCCTTCAAGGATGTCAGTTGAAAGTGGACCTTATATATTCCAGTATCCTTGTGTCTTTTTGGCTTTTCTTTTCAAATGCATTAAACTGTATTACAGTATACTATAGATTCATGCAGTCTCTTTACAGATCATACACAGTAATATGGATGTCAGCATGAAATCATAAATCTCTCTTTATAGTTGTAGCTACAACTTATGGAATCTCTTTTGCCTTGTTCATGACTGTTTTTCTTTCCTGATGTTTTGGTGAATTCCATTTAACTTAACTCTCTAGTAATAGCAATACTACTTTTGTGCCAGGTTGCTGTAGTTATCACAGAAATAATATGCTTATCTTTGGTGTGTCTGAGATATAAGAGCTTATGTTTCTGGTTTTGTGAACTTAGATTTATGTGCCTTAATAATGCATCATTCCTGTTGCAAACTCATTTTGTGTTATCTGGTCATTTAGTATATCAGACCTATTAGACAGAGCTACATTTGATTAACATAGGTGCATGATATATATTACGGCCTATATATGTTTTTGTAGTCAATTAACTCAAGGCAACTATCTATATTTTTCTATGCTTTTATTGTGAAAATCAGGTATTTGTGAGCTATTTAGGCCACCTTTTTGGTAATATCTTTTGCAGTATGCTAGTATTGGGTTTTTTGCATATTTTGTCTCTCTGGTATGTTCTTAGTTCAATGTTGTATTATGACTTGTTTGTGGAAGAGTATACATCTATTGGGTCTTCCTTGACCTTTGTTCCTAGTTATATTATTGAAGGGCGTGTGTGTTACTTGACAATGTGTGACCGAGCCTATCCAAAGAAACTTGCCTTTCAGTACCTGGAAGATCTCAAGAATGAATTTGAGCGTGTTAATGGAGCCCAGATTGAAACTGCTGCAAGACCATATGCTTTCATTAAATTCGGTAGGTTTACCGCCATGTCCTAAAGTCTTTCATATATTATGTGGAATTCTTTACTTTTGCGTTACGTATCTGGTGCTTCGTGAGTTTGATTTCCATTTACTTTTATGTTTAAAAGATACGTTCATACAGAAAACCAAGAAATTATACCAGGATACTCGTACTCAGCGGAACATTTCAAAGTTGAATGATGAACTCTATGAGGTCCACCAAATAATGACTCGCAATGTTCAGGAAGTTCTTGGCGTCGGTGAAAAGTTGGACCGTAAGTTATTTCTGTTTGTTTCTAAAAGGAAGGTTTTGTGCTTGACTATAAGTGGTAAAATAATTCCCAAATTTCAATTTTGCAGAGGTCAGTCAAATGTCCAATCGTTTAACATCAGAGACTCGTGCATATGCTGAAAAGGCGAGAGACTTGAATCGACAGGTTAGTGTTGCGGTTTACTCTTATTTGATTTGTCTATGATGGCAAGTGGTTTGTACCGATCCCATTTATAGAGGGGAGTGAAGGTATAGATTGTAGTCTTCTGAGTTGTCATGTTTGATATCATTTTCATGGTACTTGTATGAACAATGATGCATGCAAATTCTCCAGTACTATACTTGTTGTTTCAACTTAAATCTTGTTGTACAGATTATGTGTTTTATTGTGGCATACTGGTGGATGAGGCATAACATGACAGTGGCATTTTGTCTATCTACTAAAATAATATTCTCTGCCTTCGGGTTAATCACTTGGGCTTGATGGGGTGACGTATGCTTGTGCTATTGCTAATCTTGTTTGCTGGGTTGTCTTCATTTATTAGTGCTCTTCTTTACTTTCTGCATCTTGTTCTTTGTACAACAGTCTTTTTCATACCCGTACTTGTTTCAGTGAGGATGATTTCTCTAATCTGCTATGAGCACTTTAGAGTGAGATGTCTCTGTCTGGCACTCAGGTCATATGTAAAGTTCATCATTGCTACATCTTAATTGCAGGCTCTGATCCGTAAGTGGGCTCCTGTTGCCATTGTTCTTGGAGTTGTTTTCCTTGTTTTCTGGGTCAAAACGAAGCTGTGGTGATCAGACTGCTTCAACTTTCTGAAACTTGTGACAATTTCATGGGGTTCCTGTTCATTGTTGTGACTGCTTCCATCTGATATAGTCATGCAGACTTTTGGGGCTTCAGAATGGCTACTTTATCCTCAAGTGAGAGGTTTAAATGATGTTTCGGGGTTATTTTTTTTGGGTGGCGGAGTTCGATGAAGAAATTTAGTTCTGTAAGAACCTCTGCTATTGGGGACATACCCATTATATGGAAGAGACTCAGGAACAGATCTAGGAGTCGAATCTTATCATACAGCTGGTAAAAGAGAATAATTTCTCATTTATATATACATTGTCAATTTTATTCTCGCGTATTCTGTCTACTACTATTTGTGATGATTAGTTGATTATTATGAGAGGACTTGTCAGGCTTTGTTCAATCCGGTCATGCTGTCAGTAATCTTGTGTGATATATGTAAATGCTTGTGCACAGATCTGCATCAGCCTAGACGCCCATTCAATACAGAATCAAGCTTCTTAGATCAGTCACTTAGCCGTGTGAAATGAGCTTGCACTTGAAATGGTAGCAATCCTCTTTACTTTCTTTCGAAGCTCAGACCATAAAAGAAAAGATGAAAGAGCCAAGTTCCTGAAACTTTCTACTTGTGAATGTATGACGTGACGAATCTCATGCTAACCTAACCCTTTCTCAGCCTAACCTTAACGGGTATCAGGCTGTCATCCATACAAACTTATACAAACGACTTGAAAAAACATTAATCCACCATGACATTATTTTCTTTTTTTTTTGGGTTACAAACGAAGCCCAAAAAGGCGTAAACTAAAAGAAAAAAACAAACCAGATAGATATAACACAAAGGTCATCAAATAACATTTGGGCAACATGGGCAGGACAGTCAAAAGACTCGAAGAGAACCAAATCCAGGTCATGTGTGATACTGCTCGTCTTTTCTTTAAGTTCTTGGATCAGGGCAGGACATTATTTTCTTTTGTAGAATCTATCATTAGTTTTGTAAAATCCTGACAAGAAATATGGATGTTATAAACTTCACAGTATGATATCTATACATATTCATCTGTACTTGTTCTCTGCTGAATTCACTGCGTTCACTTGAACGGTGCAAACAAGATAGATGAGTTGTGTCCACCGAATCCAAATGAATTAGACAATGCAACTTTTATGTCCAGTTTTTCCTTCTTGGGGCCAACAAGCACATTCATGTCCTGCTCATATTCAGATGGTATCAGAAAGAATTTCCTACAAAAAAAAAAAAGAAAAAAAAAGATGGTATCAGAAAGAAACTACCAGATACTAACGCATGGACTTGAACAAAATGCTTGAAAAAATTTGGGAGAAAATAAATTTTGCTTATAACATTTGATGATAAAACAACTAAAGATGCATACCACGCCTGCATCAGGATTCTCAAGATTGATGTTCGGATGGACAAATCCAGTCTGTATAGCCTACATTTGTATGAAAATTCAGTTAGGGATCCCTTTCATCACATAGAGGCATCAATAAAAAAACATACAACTGCTAAAATGTGCATTATATCATCTTATGTTTAAACCAAATGAAAGCAATAGCTCTCTTTTAAGAGCTGTTAAAGTTGTTATGTATTAACATCTATCAACAACCAAATCGCGTTTTCAGATAACCAGAAAAAGAGAATTTAAGGTTTTGAAAATTTGCAACCCTTCAACTACCTTGATTGTTGCCACAGCTTCTACACCACCTGAGGCTCCTAAAAGGTGACCAATCATGGATTTTGTAGAATTCACTCTTAGCTGCAACAAATATCAGAAGTAGAACTAAGCACCACTAGTAATTATATATGACAAATTAATGACTCAAAGGACACTTCCACTGCACCTCAGGATTGTTTCCGAAACAGTGGATTAGGGCTCTATATTCTTGCAGATCAGTTGGTGTGGATGTAGCGTATGCATTTATGTAATTTACATCTTCTCTAGAGACTCCAGAATGGGAAAGGGCATTCTCTATGCATAGTGCAATCCCTGTCCCTGAATCAAGTCATGAAAATAATAGCAGAAATTAAGCAAAGGAAAGAGAAGCCGTGATTACAGTAAATAATAATACATAGTTACATACCATCAGGATGAGGCTCAGTCATGTGGTATGCATCACAATTGAAGCTTCCACCTAAAAACTCAGCATAGATATTGGCACCTCTTCTCTGTAATATTAATGGGATAGATGTAAATGCGCGCATGAACCTCTAATGACCAGTAGTAAAAAGATACAAATTGATTCACTGCAAACCTGAGCATGTTCTAGCTCTTCCAAAAGCAAAACCCCAGCTCCTTCTCCCATTACAAATCCATCACGATTCTTTTGAAATGTGTAACAGTATAACTCAAGTTAAGACTTAAAAAGATGTCACCAAATAGTACATAGAAGGTGAGAAATGAAAAATTTATTTTGAGGTAACAGAAGAGGCAATACAATGTCCCAAGGGCATGAAGCTTTGGTTGGTTCACTATTTCTTTGTGACAGAGCCCCGCATGCTGCAAAACCTCCCAAACCTGCACTTAAATTATCCGTGAAACTTGATGTAGTTCATACTTTTCAAGATTGTAGAACAGATGACATACATGATGAGAATGAACGGTATAGCACCTATGGGGATAATTGCTGCTTCAGAACCACCACAAAGCATCATGTCCTGCAAATGTAAACAGGTTTGTTAAGACTACTTGACCTGGTTTGAGTTAAACTATACAAATTTTAACAAGAATGAGGAAAAATAACAGTCAAACCATATGCTAGAGCACTTATTCAACATGAAAATTTTCTCTGCGTGAGACTAAGTGAGCACTTACCGTTTCACCTCTGACAATATGATTTGCAGCATTTAGTATGCAAAAGTTACTGGTGGCACAAGCTGTAGATATTGAGTAGTTAGGTCCCATCCATCCCTGCAAATCTAGCAACTTAGACAGATACAAGATTGAAACAATACCATATCATATGAACCCATCTTATTTTGAACTTACCAAATCCATTGCTAGGATAGCAGAACCCATGCTTGTTGTTGCAAAAGGTACAGAGAAGGGATTCATCTTCTTGTACGAAGTCCTCAATGCTTCAACTCCATCACTAAAAACCTGATAAATATTTTATGAGAAGCAGAAGTAAATGTATAAAATGAACCAAGGTACGTAATTGGTTTGCAGAACTATGACAAAACTGAAATCAAGTCATGCTGCAATTCTGTGTCACATCTATGAAGAGTGAAGACTAACTTACTCTCATGCCTCCTAGTGCAGAGCCAATTACAACCCCACATCTACTTTTATCTATATCTCCCATAACTTCTTTTGTAATCCCACCATCTGCCAATGCCTTTTTCCCAGCAGTGATCAAGAACACCATAAACTTGTCTGCCCTCTTAGAAAGCTTTGGCGCAACCCATCCATCTGTTAACAAAGACTTTATTTCTCCAGCAATTCTCTGTTTGGGAGGGAAGTGGAGTCAACAATGTGGATGAAATACATGCAAATGAAACTGAGCCATAGAAATCATACCGTGGGAAACTGTGTACAGTCAAAAGCCTCTATCTCACTTATACCACTGACACCTTCAAGAAGATTAGTGTAGAAGACATCTGGATCATGTCCAAGAGGGGTCACCACACCCATGCCTGTCACAACAACCTGCCTTTGCTTCATTAAGGGTCTCTTCTTTGTTGTGACTTCCTCTGCAACTTGGACGGCCACAGCCCTAGTTTTGCCTAAAACACAGGGTAAAGAAGGCCTCTAAGCTTCCATTGGCAATGAATAAGAAGTAACATCAATAACTTGTCATTTCCAGGCTATCGAATCCATCTTGGTTCAATCATTTCTTTGAAGAATATCCATGCACTTAACCCCACTAATTCTTCCAAAATTTCCAATCATTTCAATCAATTTAATAGTGAATGCTCGAAAACACATTAGCACTCACACTAGAACCATTAAGACAACTGAACTTGCATCTGCCTTAGGCTTCAAGGCATTTGTTATTGGTTCTAGCTAATGACATCAAGTGACATTGAGTACATAGAAAATTACAGATCATTAATTTAACAGCCATCTTCACAAGTGTAGCAAAACTAAAACAGAAAGGATGGAATAATTACCAGAGTGAGCAATGTGATCCTTCTGCCTCTGCCTTCTAGTATTTGAGACTGCAGACCTTGATCCAAAGAATGAAATGTTTTTCTCAGCAAATAATGCCAAATATTCAGATAGAAATTTGGAGTTGTAATACCCTTCACAGTGCTCAAAAGCCAGCTTAGAACTGCTGAAATTACGAGTGGCAGATACAGATAGGGAGGAACTCAAAATATTAGAAAAATCAACGCTGCCGCCATATCTGCTTTTTGACATGAGCTCCTTTCTTCTCGTCCCGTGACTCAGTCTTTTCGCAGAGTGACAAATAGAGGACTTAATGGAAGTTGAGCCCATAGAAGAGGAGGCCATTAAAGACACTAAATTTCCACACAAAACAAAACCAAGAAAACCCAAGAATTATGATCTGAGAATCAAAAGAAAGACTGCCTATGATATCAGGAATAAAAAGACAAAGCCAGCCACAAGGCTTGCAAAGAAGTTAGAATTCAAGAAAAGAAAACTGAACAAACATAACACAAGCCAGATGAAGAATTAGCAAGAACAAGCATAGACAAAAAAAGGGTCATTCACATTGATTAGTTGTGGTTAGATTTGTTGGTTCTTGGATAAAATGAAGAATGTGGCTTTTACTTGGAGACATATTTTACTCTTAGAGTCCACACCAGAACTCAGAACTCCAATTGCTGCAGGCTGAGAAAAAGTGTGAGTAGAATTTCAGAAGTGCTGTGAAGTACAAATTGGACTTCTAGCTTCTCCTTAACACTACAACGTACCCGGTTTACGAGCTACCAGTAAATCACTCACTGTTTCACTATATATTATCTAGCATACCAAGTAATTACCACTACCAAATACTTTGATAACAGAGACAAAAACAGTAAAACTTCCATAGGAATAACGTAAAAACCCCATTAAACTATGGCATATGAAGCTTTAAGATTTTTGAACTGTCTAGCCAAGTCCCCTATTTTCCTCGTCACACATATTCTGTCTTCGTAGAATCAGCAAATTTAGTGTTCTCATGAAGAAAGACATGCATGCAGTGCCCAAATGAAGCTTCAATTCTTTCAACAAAATCTAGAAATTTAGAAAACTTACAAAGTTGGCTTCAATTACTTCTGCTACGCATCAGCAGTATCAGCTAAATGGTTTATACAGAAACAACAAACGGCAAACGGCTAGCTGGCGGTTAGTTTAATGCAATGGCTAATGGAATCAAGGAATCAATTTGGCCTGAAACTGAAGGCTTGGTGTTGGTTTATTCCTGTTTGATTTTCTTTGAGGAATGTCAAAGGTTAGACGTCTTATTCGTTGGTTTTCTCAAGGGTTTTGTTTATTGGTACAATAAGGACCTTTCGAGTAATATACGAAAGCATCTGAATATTCTTATGTGGGGATTTAGACCGGCATTTCTTTCAGTAATTCCTAATCCAATTAATCGTTTAATTAGCATATTTTGGTAGAGTGCGGTTATTAGGACATCCAAATTTACTCACTTGACCTCACTTTATTATGAATTATTAAATGACATATTTATCCTCTTACACAATGACTATTAAAGACACTAATTAAACAAAAAGTAATATTATATTTATTCTCTCTAAACTTTCTAATTCAATAATA